>NW_013547355.1:0-32628 GCF_000499425.1 Eimeria acervulina
GGAGAACAGCTGCGAGAAGGTGGGGGGACAGCAGAAGCGGGGGCAAGTCGCATTTTTAAAGGGAACGACAAAGTCCGTCGTCTGACACGTTCCGAAGAGCAAACGCATCTTCGCATTCTTGATTGCCCCTCAGTGCTGAGTATGGGAGCATCAGAAGGAGGTGCTGCAGATGCACGTGTTCTTTCGAGTAAGTTCGGATGGACGCGCGGATGTTGAGGGGATGGGATAGGTGACAGATGTAGGCTGAAGACGGAGAACAGGGTCTCACCACAGCAGTGTGGCGTGTGTAAGTGCGAGGCAAAGCCGACAGGTGCTGGTGCCGTTTGCTCAGGAAATGAAGATTGTCTGTTTCAAACCTGCCGATCAGGTAGTATAACACAGGTGTCTTTTCGGTCAAAACCTCTGTCGACCCGCCCTCTTGAATCAGTAAGTTCGGTTTCTGCGTTTTGACGGTGTGTTTCCCCTTAAGTACACGGAGGAAATTACTGCTTAAAGATGGCAACAGAACAAAACGCTTGGAGTACGGTATCCTTTTGCGCAGGCACAGCGTTATGCCGACCCTTTGGTTGAGGAAGGGAGCTTAAAGCTGTCAGAGTCTACTGCATTTGACAAATTTGCTTATTGTTCACCCAGCTGTTCCGGGAACCTAGAGTCAGTGTTGCAAAGCGCTGTCTCTGCGAAAGCCCCTCAGAATCCGAAGGACGGCAGCGGTAGAGATAGCATGAATCGGTGTCAGTCGAAACGTGGCGGAGACGCACCTATTAATTCAAGCCAGAACATCACTGCAAGAGAATTAAGACACATGCCAACCCCATTGAATACCCAGACGGCTTCGCTGGAGAACGTGAAGTCTGGTTTGCACGCAACGGCACTCTCTGAGCATACTTCAGTAAAGCAGAAGCACTCCTCTATTTTTCAGGATAATGCAGAGACAGCGCATGCTCTGCCCCAAAACCAAGGAACATACAACCAAGAAGTAGCTGGCAGATGCAACCTAATAGCTCATGATAGATCTGGGAATCGACCGTCGTCATCTATGCCTAGCCTGGGCTCACAGAAGCACGGAAGAACAAAGCTGCAAAACAGTTCTGAGTTGAAATATAGTCCCAGTAAAAGAGTTACCGACGACGGAGGCCCTGATGCACCAAAATGGCAACTCCGCTCTGCACAGTCCAGAGACTCCTCTTCTGTGGTGGACAGGGGTAAAAACATTTCCAAACAGTCCTTGGATCCCAGTTCGACATTCGGAAACACAACTGGATTTGTTTCGTTAAGGAGGCGTAGTACGGAAGATTTGCATTCTGACATGGTGAGGAACGGGGACTGCCTACTGCCGACAAACCGCGCACGTGCCCACATGGAGAAGCCGCGTATTAACAGCGCTGCTCCTCCTACCTCCATTATGCGGCCTTCCTACATGGATGCCACTGCCGTTGGAAGGCGATTGACAGCGCAGAACAACATGTGGTCAGCAGTGGGCAGCTATGAGCCCCTCGCATCTTTAGTATTCCATGAGTTGTACCCTCAATTGTCCCGTGAACTCCAGGCGCTGTGCATGCAATGCCTCGGCACAGGAGATTCTTCAGAGTTGCGTGCGCTAACGGACATCCAACAAGCAGCCATGAAATTGGTTGCTGAGCAGTCTGTCCGAAGAAGTGCTGAAGCTAAAAGCCGTCTGGTGGAGGTCTTCAAACGGACAGGGCAACCAATTGGGACTCTTGAATCTCTGGAGCAGTTCCTCCTCCTGCGCTCTCCCATTCTCATCTACTTCGACATTGTAAGCTTAACGCCACATCTGGAGCAAGGCGGATTCATTAGGTAAGACGAAAAAGTGCATTTTCAGTAGCTACATTGCAACGCTTTACTTGACCGGTCGGTCGGGCTGTGCTGTTGAATTAGTCACTTGGATTCTCGTATTCCTTTAAATCAGGTCGCACTTCGAAATACCCCAAACCGACGCAACATACCTGCGCAAATGTAACGAAAGAGAGCAAGCTCTTTATTGTGGCCTGTATGAACACGAGTCTGTTCGACCCGAACATCATCCAAAGTACGGCTATGTTAGCGTGAATTGCAACCTTCAGCCACCTTGGGAGCCGCAACCCGGTGAAGCATGTATCATCCTGAAAGATCACGTGAGGTATGCTTTCAGATTTCCCTTCTCCCCTCTGTGACTGGCGGCACATCCTAGCATATCCGTCGTCGTTGGCGTTCTTCTAAAACGCTCCAAATGTTAAGGATGTTGGCGTGAATGCTCCTACAGAGTACGAGCAACAATTTCGGCAAGCCAGCATGATGGGTCTGGAGTCTTGTCGTTTGGTCGTGAACCTTTGGTGGCCACTCTTAACAACCCATGGCATGTCTTGGAGGCGCTTGGGCATGAGGCCCTTTCAGCCTTAGCCGTAAGCGTGCCGACTAATCTTTCAAGTCCCTTTATATGCCCGCGCATTCTCTACAGCCCTTTTGTTGTTCCAATCGGCTTGCTGGCTTGGATGTCGGCCAGGAAGTCAATTGACCAGCACTGAAGAGTCTCTAGTGCAATTCATCGTACACATTCTGCAATGGCGCAACGACGCGAACTTATGCACTGACCTAAAAGGGAAATCGCTTGTCGTTGTGCAGGCTTTTGCCGCGGAACCGACGTCAGAGAAAGGTGGTGACATATCAGCATTGGTGGACTGCAACATTCATGGAGAGATCAAACTAGGGTAAGCCTGGGTCTGGGGCTGTGGTACACATTGTAGTGGTGTGTTCCGGTAAAAGGCACTGCATTAAGTGTTTTCATCGCTGTTTTCAGAAAGGACGTCGAAGCGATTGTGCTGCCCAAGAGTGCAACACGGGACAAGGCCACTTTTGCAAAGCTACGGGAAATTGCCACCCAGCACATGGTGCCGATATTGTCCATGGAAAAATGCCCCAGAGCTGTTAAAGACGACGGCTGGAAGCACACACTGAGGCACCTGCAACACAAGGTTCTATTGAAGAAGACAGCTCTGGGGAATACATACGGGCAAATATAACGGGGCACGACGAAAAGCTAATTGCAAAGTTTCACCAAAATGTGACCCAGCGTCAGTACTGACGTGGAGAAGTTATGCAAGACGCAAACACACTTTGTCGACACTTGCGACGGCTTCGATCGAAAAGACCACTTTGTCTATCGCCGTGGGCTCCACTGTGGTGATAAACGGGTTACACAAGGCCTCTGACCATACCAACTGGGCGTCCTCTCATTTTGTAGTCTCCCGACCAACATTGGCGTTCTCTGCTATGGCATAAATCAGTCGAGAGTCTATGCATGCAGGGCAACTGTTTGCGGGAGGATCCTCCTTGTTGCTTCAACTGAGCAAACGATAGCTGCTGCCGGCAGAAAGGCGTGGCAGGTTTGCCGTTTCGACAGAGAACCTAACTGCTAAGTCCACTACGAGTGAAGCAGAACTTCTTCGTCAACGTTGCCGGCATATTTCATCCTGCCAACGGCAGTGATCTAGAGCCGCCGTGCCATTTCCGTACAGTAAATTTCCATGTGTGAAGGGGCCCCACGGAAAGCTGGTCAATGGTAAACCCACCAAATTATAGGCCGGCATGGATTATTCATCTTCTCGTTCCATCCATCGTAGATACGCTTTCACGTAGCTCTGGCTAACGCTGTGAGGCCCATAGGAATTGAGTGTAGCCTTGGCAACAGCTTCCAGAACCTGTTTTGTTTGTGCACGACCGCCTATTTGGCCAAGCAACAGTGCAACCTTGTACATGTGCGCGGACACCTCTGGCTGCGATAATCCAAGAGGGAGCCTTTGCAACAGCACGTAGATCCCAGCCGACAGGCAAGTAGCTGCCATGCCGACTGACTCTACGGCCCAGATGGAATCAGCGTGTACTTGCCGCATCACTTCTGCTTTCGCGTGGGCAGCCCTGGCGGCACTCTGCAGCGCCTCCCACACACCTGTAGACAGGCAGCCACTGACAGCTACGACCTGCGGAATGGCTTGCAGGATGTCCTTCAAGACCTCAGCTAAAAGCGCGCCCTGCTGTGCTTTTGTGGCTTTGGAGAATGGGCTGACAAGGTTTCTCAGTGCACTCTGTACACGATCCAGCTGCACGTGAATTGCTTCTCGGTTCCTTTCGAGGCCACTGGCGGGAAACCGCGAGCTGCAGTTGAGGCAGTAGAGTTCGCTGAATGCATATATCGGTATGTTCTTGCCTGTAGACGATGATATAATAGACAAGGAGTCAGGAAAAGCCACAGCGTAGGGTGACCATAGAGGAACACATGAATGACCCATTAGAGCCAACTTTTGCGTACTAGTCCATGGCTGCCGCACCTGCCCCTTCGTCAGAACCCGGTGAAGCAGCTTGGAGAAGGCGGTGACAAACTCGAGAGTTTTCTCAGGCATCTTCAAGAAGAGCGAATAGCTAGCGGTTTTCTCCGCCAGCACCTTGCGCAGTCGAACCGCTGGCAAAGGATTCTTGTGAAGGTGGGGCCCGAAGCAGCGGTTGAGCAGTGCAGCCGCGTCAAACAGTGCATGCTGCTCCTGTTCATTGCTTGTGTTCTCTCGCATACTCGATAGAATCTTCTGCGCGCCTGATATCGAAGTGCAATGAGGACATGGAAAACCGCAGAGTAGCTCATATCGGAAGGCAACGCCTCCACAATCAGCTGGACTATTGTCAGCCGGCGGAGGGAGGCAGGCCTGCTCAGCAGAAGACAAACACACCGCATAGCGATCCTGCTGAGGCAGCTACGGGAAACGGCACGTCACAGGCGTCTTCCGCCTTGCATTGATGCGAAAATAAGAACGGAGTCTCGGGGCCAGGGAACAGGACACTTACTTCGCAGCGACAAAAAAAACCAGCATGCTTGATAAGCCAGTCTTGGCGAAAGCCCCAAGAGCTCTTCGGCAGCCCAATAACCGGACCATAAGAGATGCAAACCTCCTGCACACGGCCGCTACATCCCGAATTATTCGGGGCACCCAATCGGACTTGTAAGAGCGCGCCTCGCCCCACACCGCGGGTCCTGACAAGTAGAGGAGCATCTGGCGCCGCTGCAGAATCAACATTGTCCTCGCCCTGGTGCTGGTGCACCCTGTTCTGATCACGCTCCTGCTTGCGCTGCAACTGCACCTTGGGCTCTCCAAAAGCTACGATAGCATTGGGAGTACACGAATGGTTAAGTAGAGACGCCGCGAGGAACACCGCAGTGCCAGCTGCCACCGCTTCCTCTTCAGGGTCACAGAGAACGCGAATTGTGAAGCTGTTGCAGCACGCTACACCGTAGGCGTGGAGTGCCGCTGCGAAAAGGCACCTAGGAAAGGGGCCAACGTTCCGCGACAAACCGTCAGGCTCTTGCATGCGCGACGGACAAACCGAGCACTTCGGGCACCAACGCCGGCAACACACGCAGCACCAACCACAAGGATGCGTTGCGGGGGTCTCATCTGAGGGATGTGCGAACCGTGCGGCAGCACTCTCTGCAGTAGCAGATGCTGACTGTGAAGTTGCAGGCGGTTCCCTTCCCGCGGGTCTGCAGATGAGACAACGGCCACCGCAATGTAGCCCTCGTCCATATGCTGTGGCTTCACCAGCCAGCCATGCAGCATTCAGCAGCCAATCCGCCACCATCGTGCTGTCCACCACAACGGATGACGTTCTCATGAGCAACTGGCGCCATGGCGGCTCGCCCAGCACACGAGCTTGCACTTTGGCGTTGACTAATGCTGTCGAGCCGTTTTGCACTGCCGGTTCCTCTAAGGGAATTGCTGGCGGCAACAGGGAAGCCAAGAGCTGACGCGCAAGGAAACGATGAGGATCTGGCAGCGCTAGTGCTAAAGGCTGCACCTGCGTGCCTGGCATACTTTCTGAAGCTTCTCCCCGCGGTCCTTTTCGGTCGTCGCCGCGCGTTGAGCGGCTTTCCATCCCACATGCCTCTTGCTGCTGGGCTTGCTGCATTTGGTGCAAGCGGCATGCACGCTTGTGAGATGAAGCCGCTCTGCAGCCTTGGCAGCAAAACATAGCAGCCGCGCAAGAGCCGCAGGGCACCACAGGGAGCGTTGGATAGAGTAAATGGCTCACTGTGCTGTGCCAGGTGTCGGGCCCTTGCATATGGCATTCATTTGCAGCTACCTCCCCTCGAGCCGGTACTGTCGCGCAGCCTGCACAGATCCCCTCTGTTTCTTCCTGAAGCTCTAGCCAGGCCTCGTGTCTTCCTTTTCCACTTTCGTCGACCCTCTCACACTCTTTCTTACCCACGGCGCCTTCTTCAACGCGCGCCTCCCACTGGTCACGGATAGTAGCATCTGCATGGAGCTCGAGGCCCTCCGGGTTTTGGGCAAACGCTGAATTGTGGGGAGGAAGAGCGAAGGGGATCTTCGGAATGGGTGCACAGAGGTCTGGGTGCACAAAAACCGCAAATGCTTCTTCTTCCAAGACCAAACAAGGATCATTTTCAAGCCTAGAAAGTCCATCGTCTGCTGTCACCAAGCCCCAACCTTTTGCGTCCCGGTGTGCGCTTACGTCTTTCCTGAGCCAAAGCCATGGACGATCAGATACGGTGTCCTTGTTATCGGATGAAGGGCGAAGAGTTGCACTGGAGCCACACCCGCAACAACCAACCATCATGCGGCTTGCTGCAGCAATTGCTTCCGAAACGTTGGCTTGCCCCTGGGACATCATCTGGGCCTCTGCTATCTCTCTATCGACCTGCTGCAAGCAAGCGCGAGCTGCGGCAGTGCAATCGTCCGTATTGGCACTAGCACTGTCTCTGCTGCTACTACTGCTGCTGCTGTTCTTTTTGCTGCAGAGAGCTACGAAATACCGCTCCACTGCGCCTCGCACATGCACCAAAGCTGCAGCACGGCGGTGCCACGCCTTGCGGTACATTGGATTCGCAGCAACGGCCTCCGTCGCAGTTCGTAGGGCTCTTCTGATCCGTCTCAGCCGCAGCAGCGCAGAACTTGCGTTTGCACACAACACCGCCAGCAGACTTTTGCTGCTGTTTGGAGTGCTGCCGTTGGTGATGCTTGGAAGCAGCATTGTCGCAGCTGTGTAAAGAGATGCAGCAGCAGCTGGACGGTCACGTGCCAGAGCTGCATTGCCCCACAATTTTAGTTGACTGCTAAGTTCAGCACTAGGATGCAGCTTCCAGGTTTCTACAGTCACCACAAGGCAAGGCGGAGCGGGCTCCTCAAGAGGTAACGGCCAGACACCCTCGTTGCTTGCTTCCCAGAGCCCACGAAAAAGAGGAAACAAACAGGGAACAAATGCTGCAGAAGCAAGCGCCATAGAATCGATTGAAAGAATGCTTCTGTGGCTTGGGGATCCTTCCGAAGCAGCATCACCAGTCGAACTGCTACTGCAACTGCTGCCAATGGAATTAGTGCTGCTACTGCATGAACACTGCAACACCCCATTAGTATCAACGCTGTACGGAGGGGGTGGCGGTACCAATGGAATAGAAAGAGAGATAATACGGTGTGCCAAGCACACTGCATGGCTGCTGCAGTTGCTGCTACTGCTGCTGTTCAACAGACCGGAGGCATCATTGTCCACACTAGCGACGTTGCTGTAGCTTATGCCGTTGGTGCTGCTGCTGCAAGCGCTTGAACAAGAGATCCCGGAGCCTCTGCACTTGCAAGGCTCGAGAGTTGGTCTGCTGCTGCTGGCACAGGTTTTGCAGCAGCAGCAGCACTCTGCGTTGCTTCCATCGCACAGAGCCGCGTCGTCTGTAGGTTGGCGGGTGCATAAGAATATTTGCAGTTGCTGCAGCACTGGGAGGCCGATCTGCTGCAGATGCTGAAATAGCAAGCTGGTGGCCATTTCCGCTGCCGCTGCCGCCTGATGGCATGCTGATATCTAGCAGGCAGCTGCCTATACAGCCAAATACACCATCAGGTTCCAAAAGCGACGAAAGGGAGTATGTGGCTCGCGACAAGCATCGACGTGGTCCCACCGCCGACGGTGGCAGACGTGACACAGCAGGAGTGGGTGAAAAAGTAGAAATAAACTAAAATAACCCTTTAAAATTGTAGTTATAAGTACGACTAATGACTCTTCCGTTTCATAAGGGAACCACAACACGTGTCTGGCTTGCGAATTCCCGCCTCCGGTTCAGTGAAAACTGTACAGAACAGTGTTGCATGCATTTGGGGGCGTGGGTATTGCCTGCGTTTTGTGAAGAGATATCGACCACTGAAGATAAATTTAATGTCTGTAGTTAATGCTGCCAAACAAAGGCTAAAACGTGAGAGCAGATCAGAACAGAGGGGTGCATATCCTGGGGCATCATCCCTGGAAGAGGCTGGAGAGCATCTCAGGTTTTGTGTTCGCCGCCCTTCGGCAGCCCCACCTGCAAATTTGTTGTCTATTTGGCCATACATTTTCTAGCAGGCGCATATCGACATGGCGCAGACGTCCTCAGGAACAGCGGTATGGCCAGACAGCACGACAGTGTTGAGTTTCTTACAGTGTCACGAAGTGGATGGATGCAGCTTAACCTGCTCACGGGGGGAAGCCTCTTTTTTCGTCTCCAGTCGAGCATTTATGCTACTGAACACCGCAATTCACCTGCACGTACACCGTAACGAGCGCAACCGTTCCCTGCCCTCCTCCCTGTGGCCCTCAGGCAATGCGTCTAGACGACCTCGTGGTCCCTGCGAAGAATGGAGAGCACAGAAGTATTCCGGGGGCAAAGTTCATCGTACGCACCATGGGGTTATGCAGCCGTCACTCCTGAATGCACAGCCGCTCGACAAGGAGACACGGCACAGCATTGGCTTTGTTTTTTATACGTACAGTGCTATTGATGGTTTGAATTACCCATCTTACTTTCCATACCTCTGTGAACCAGGTAGTGGAAATTGCTGTCTCTTTATTGCTCAACGGCAAAACTGCCTCCCTGCACTGTGTCGGAGTGGTTGATTTGGAAGTATAGAGATGTTCCTACGCGTGTGCCTTCTCATGCTGTACTGCAGGAAAAGGTGGAGACATTTGTTGGTTCCCGAAACCCAACGTCTGTTGAGTATCTCTTCAAGGAACTCCTACAGTACAGCTGCAATCTTCTCACTCTCCCCATCTTTTCCTTAGCAACTTGGCAGACTGCACCATTTTATTTCCCAATGATAGGTTTGTGTATTGACAGCTATGGATTTGTATTTATGCTTATATGTGCGTGTAAAAGTGCGCACATACATGTTGGGCTGCAGTAAGCGTTCCCTTCTTGCAATACAGGAAATATCGTTTCATGGAACATTCTCTGTTGGGACAGAAAGACACGCTGAGGGCCAAGACAGTCGCCATAAGGGAGACAATGAATGCGCTGGAGATGCTAAAAAAACAGCGCGTAGGGAAGCATTTTGTTGCCTCAAATATTAAACGCCATATTTGCAGTGAGTATGTACTTAAAGTTAACTTAATGGAACTTATTTTGCCTTTGCTCCTCTCTGTCGTCTCGGGCTCCTCAATACAGGACATCGCCAAGGAGGGAGGCGATGGGGAACTTCAGACGCACTTCCAACTCGCCGAGACAATCCACGTGCAGGCTACTGTTCCCCCGACTGACACCGTTTGTCTTTGGCTCGCCGTAAGAATGTCTAGCTAGTCGCTGCAACTCGCCAGCCCAGGTGGCGAGCTAGCCGGCAAGCAGTCGTAAAACAGCGCACTGAGACTTGCTGGATCTCTTCAAAACAGATTCACGTGGACCTGTACTACGTAGCAGTCATAATGACCTGCAACAGACTACCCCTGTCTATGCATTGCTACGTTTGTTGGGGGATGCCGGATGCAGGCCGATGTAGTTGTGGAGTATACCCTGCAGGAGGCGGAGGATGTCCTTAACAAAAGCCTCAAGGTTGCAAATAAATACCTGGAGGAAGCGGTAAGTGGATCCGGGGCTGATGAAGTGACTGCCACATGGTTTTAGTACACCAAGACGCTGCTTTTTGGTTTTTCCTTGGTAGTCCTCGCCTTCTGTGGAGTGAGTATCTGTCGAGGAATATGCATGAAGGACATACTGATGCCGATGTACAGTCAGAAGCGAGAAGCCTGGGTTGCGGTTTCTTTTGGCTTGATGGTTTCTGCCGGTCAAGTGCCAAGTGCATCTACTGGCCAACACCTATTTCTAAACGTAGGCTGTCTGCACCTGTGTTCATTAGGAGGCCGACATGGAATGGCTAAGGACCCAAATTACCATGACCGAGGTCAACATCGCCCGCGTGCACAACTACGCAGTGCTAAAAATGCAACAGCGGCAAGCCGCTGCTGGCGCAGGCAAGGTTTCACAAATCCAGCCCGAACAACCCTTAATCTTAAGGCTAAATGCTGCAAACGGCCAACCCTACCTGCAAGCCTGCACCGCATAAGCTGCTGATTCGGAAACGAAGAAACAACCAAACCCCCGGCACTGGGACCGGCATACGGCAGCTACTGAAGCTTAACTCCTATTCAAAAATCACTGTCCATGCTCACTACTGTAGCGTAGTACAGAATAAGACGCCACTGTGCACCTTATACATTCTGCCTGCGCCTCCTATAAGCGTGCGCATTGGTCAATCAGCACAGAAGGGATAGATACAAGGTACGAAGAGTGCTGCTAATAGTGTTGCAGCAGCATCAATGCTGGCAGGCGAGGTTTGCTGTTGTGAGTTGTGCTTCTTCAGCTCCCTCAGCAGCGCAAGAAAGTGCGGCTGCTTGAGCCGCACGAAAAATGGCAAATGAAGGCCGAAGCCTTTATCAAATCTGTACAATGCAGAGAGGCATTGTTTTCCCTGTTCTTCGTTCCATGTCCAAACTTGGTTTTCAAACTATGAACTGCTGCCACTGTCTGCCGTCATTCGTCATTCCCTGTTTCCAACAACGCCTGCTGTACAAGAAGCAGGATGAACTTGAGCTAGCAAAGAGCCAAGGAGCCGATATGCGCCATATACACTCCTTCGCTTAGATGCCTCAGCACACGAAAACTGTCTACACTAGACGTCTAGTGCCGGCCCAGGCGACAACAAGCATCTTTCGCAGTTGCATTAAACATGCCCCCGTGTTAGGGTAGGAAGAGGGAAAGCTAGCGAGGAAGCTCACGCCTAGTTATCTTAGGTTCCTTTTTGAACCTGAAGAGTCTTGATGCGCAGCTGGTCCGCTGTCCACTGTAAAACGGGGACTCCACAGACATGTAGCCTCGCCAGATTCGGCGAGCCAGTCGAAAAGGTGCGTCCCCGCTGTAAATGCACAACACACAATTCATCATGACACACTTATAAGAATAAAGCTCGCTCGTCAGTAAGGTCTATTTGCTCACTGCATCACCGTCAGGACGGCGTGGTGGAGGCGCTACAATGCAAACTTCTCCTGGTTGGCAAGAAAGCTCTCTCTCACGTAATGTGTCATCGTTCTGAAAAGAAGCGCCCGGGGGCGTAAATGGCTTGCCGTCTCGGTCCTCATTTGACCTCTGGCCGCCATGCTCTGCGCCTGTTTTACACCGGGACAAGGAAAGCGCAGGGCCGGCGAGGTTGCGAACAGCGTGGAGTGTGAATGTGCGAACTTGAGTTTGTTTGTTCGTCGTCGGTAAGGAAACAGGGGTGCCTTCAGCCGCCAACGCCTTCCAGCGCTCCATGTTGGCGTCCAAAGTCGACAGTACCTCAGCCCTTCAGTGCAAAATACACAGACAGAGAAGTAACAAAAAACATGAAAAGGAGATAAAACGAAGGAAAAAAGCGGCAGAGGTCATGCGATAACTGCTGATACAACAGCGGGCCTGGTACTGTGTCCGGGTGTGGGGAAGCTGCCAATCAGTCCGCTTTTCTGGAAACGACGAAGGCGATAGAGCAGAATCAGCTGCAAACTATCGACGCAAAAAGACCTACGCCATTTGTGTGTGGCTGTCAAACTCAACCAATTCAGCAACAAGTGGTCGAGCTACAAACGACAAGAAACTTTCTTGCGACTTTGCAATGTCCACTTGGGCATCCCGGCTGCACAGTGGCGATACCGACATACCACGCCGCAGTTCCTGCAACGACAAATACAGCAGTTAACACCTAGAACTCCACATACGAAAAAAACAAACGACACCCAAACTGCAAACCCGATAATGCAATATATAACAAAGTCTTGGGCAACTGTACACCTGAAACCACTGCGAAAATGCTCTTGAAGGATGTAAAGGGGCAGCAAATATAAATAGCAACGAAATGATGCAATCTCCTGAGAGTTCTCCTAGAGTTCTCACACTGTTTCGGTTTTCAGGTTTCAAGTGGAAGGAAAGGAGATGGGTGCTAATCACAATACATTTGTATAGAGTTAATTCAATATACACAAAGAAAACGAAAAGCCGTCTTTTCGGAGCCACTCGCGCTTCCTCGTCTCGCTTCTTTGCCTTACTTCGTCTCCCTGCTGGAAAAACTCCTCAGTGATAGCGCATGACATGACGAAGTGGTCTGACCAAGGCAGGGCAGTATGGCAGAGATCCCCCAATTTAACGCACATGCGTAGTGTAGCCCATCTGTCCTCGACAGAATTTCGAAAGGAGAACTCTTCGCATTGCCGACGCATGCGAAACTTTGAAATGTCTTCGAAGTGCTGCTTCATGTCCGTACTGAGGATACACTCGATGATCTTTGCCCGCACGGAACGGAAAGCCCCCACAGACAACAGAAAAAAAATGTTGCAGCTCTTCCTGCATTGATTCCCCACAAACAGAGCACCACAGTTTGACATCCGGAGTGAAACGCCAACAACCAGCAATATACAGGCAGATGCAGAAACACTCGATGGGCAGTTCTACACAAGCAGACGCTTGCAGGACCGAGACAGGCCTGTCAAAGATCTGCCTAACAGCCACATTCCTTTAGTTCACTTCAGTAGCCCCTCAATTCAACTGTATGCGGTGACGCGAAGTGCGCGTGTTAGATAGAAACACAGCTGTAATGCGGCAGAATGCAAGTTCTTCGCACCTTTCAAGAATACGAAAGCACAGACAAGAGTGAAAATTCTCAAGTGGAGAGATGTCGTTGTAGATGATTGCCTGCAAGCAGCGCAGCAAGGCCACAAAGAAGATGCATCCTGAATTCAAAAGCTCATCGCCGCCCATCAAGTACCTCATCAAGGCAAATGCCAAATACGAGACATTGCGAGCGGAGCTTAGCTTCTCTGTACTTCAGTATGCGTTCCTTGGTCGTGCGAGAATCGAACAAACGGGTGCTAAACTGCTCTACGTGCTTGAAAACAGGGTAATGTGAGGACCAAGGCAGTAATTCATTGCTTTAAGAAGCTCACCAAAGGGTCAAAGCAAGCCACAAAGAATTGGTTGGTGCGGCCGGGGTGGCCGACATCGTGGGCCAACGTGGCCACTGCGAGTGCAGCTTTCTCTAGCGGTTCCATTCTGCAATACACAACAACACAACTTGCACTGCCGCTTTGTCATGGCGATTATTACTACTTGCGTTTTTACATGTGAACTTTTGCCAGTGGCCTGCATGCAGTCTACTCTGCAATCATGATAAAGAACAAGTTGCCACCTACATCTGCCAAACGCCCAGCATATTCGCGACGCTAACTGCGCCATGCCCCACCTGCACGCGTAACCACAAACAAGCAAAACGTGAGACATCCTGCGGTAGCAGTTTTAATATATATGCCGAGCGGAAGCAGCAGCCCAGCGTTCACATGGAGTTAAAGTTGTACGCGTTTCGCAGAAAACAAAATTTTGGATTGTGGAGCCTACCATGGCTGCATGCAACTGGTTGTGGTACGGGTTCGGCTGATACTGCCACTGCAAAGTTTGCAGGAATTGAGATAGCTCATTGCTGCCGCAGCCCCAGTCTGTTACTACGGGACCCAGGAGAGCTGTTCCCACCACAAAAAGAGCGCCGTTAACTTCTTGATCCAGCTACACATACACAGAAAGGAAGCGGTCTTTACAGCACAACTTGGATACAGCAGCCTGTATAAAACCCGCTCTCTGAGCCCTTCAAGTGCCAAAAACGCATTCGGAAGGGGCTCCATTACACCAGGCAGACAAGAACTTTCGCAAGGTTAGGGGATTGAAGGGTCCCCTTTGCTGTCGCAAAGGGGACCTTCAACCCCTTTGCGACAGCGTAACAACAACCTGAGTGCAGTGCAGTTGGGTCTCGCGTACGTTCTGCTGCTGCTGCTGCTGATGTTGAGAGGAAAGGGGCAGCTACGTCTTCAAAATCATGGTTAAACGCAATTCTAAACAAACCGAATTCGTACCTGGAGCACACTGAACGACCACTGCTTGCCAATTGCATTCATGTTACGCTCCGCCTCATCCAGAAGCTGAAATGCGAGAAAGAGTAACCACATATGCACAAACAGACAACAGGTGAAGTATCAAATATAGTTCTACAATCAGTCTTCGAAACAAGTGGGTGCCCAAAACCGAGTGCGGGCGCATCGTTGCTGACGCCCACAGCGATGTTCTCTTGCTGGGAAATCTACGTTGTCATTTCGGCCATCTATCGAGCACAAGCGCCTCTGTTTTGGCTCTCGCCTTATGCAGTTAGCCGTTGTGTCACATCGTGCGTGCTTCCACACAATGTGCAAACACCTGTTGAAAAGCAACACATGCGGCATGCAGATTCGCACCAAACGCTGTGTGAATGAACAGTGTAAGTACAATAAAATACCTTTTTCCGCAGCATAGTCGCTTGCTTTTTCATGGGTTCATCTTCAGAGTCGCTGCTGCTGGAATCGATGACGTCAGAGGAAGAATGAGGAGCTGCTGCACACAACGAGAGAAGCAGATGAGACTAATTGCTACTCACACCAGAAATGCAATGGGCTAACTGAAGAATAGATGCCAACGCAACACAACAATAAACCATAAGAACAGACACAGACACCTTGAATCGCGGGGTAAAGGAGCGCAAAATACAGCCAGAGATCCAGACAAACTACAAGGCACGACAGGAACTCAGAGAATTCCAGGAGCAAGCAGATGCCGTTCTTTCCAGAAAAACTGTCGAATCAAGTATTAGCGACGGACCTCCTTGAATAGAAACGTCCGCGGCCTTAGAACGAACTGCCGACTGAGATGCTGTCAAGGATCGCTGGTGAGATGAGCTGGTGAATTCATCTACTCGATCTGTGCCGTAATGCGAATACATCTGCAGAAAGTGTTTGCTGAACCTCTGCACACCGCTCACAACACGCACATAACAAGCATAATATAAATACAAAAAAAGCACAAACGGACGCCCAAAGAAAGGGGAAATCGTCGAGAAAACGCGTGCGCATTCATGCATGCATGCAAACATCCTTATATACAGACATGCATAGAAAACATACATGCGGATATAAGAACTTGTGCAAGCACATGTCACTAGGAGACGAGATGTATGCAAGCACTCACAAACAAAATACAAAGACATACAAACATACAGACGTGCAACAGCATTCCTCGTCGCCTTCAAGCAAACAAGCGGTACGGCGGTTTGTCCGTGCATTTTACAAGCGTCTTGCTCCGAAGGCCCCGTTGGGGTCCCTCTTCAAAGGTTTTGTTGTGGAAAGGGGAAGCATTTAAACAATCAAAACAAGAGATGCAATCAAGAAAACCCCTACATCTGCTTTGCCGATGTCCACTGTGTACAGCTTCTCGCCAGTCAACAGAGTGCGACGGCACCTGCAGCATCCACACCAACATAGATGCACAAATGCATGTAGAGACCAATTCTCGCATTCAGCACCAAGAACGTATATAGAAGCACGATCAAGTAGTGCGCCTGAGGCAGGAGTCACAAAGAAACCTAATTTGCATTCCTAAACGCACTCAGAAACAATCCGGTACACCTCGTGGAACTCCTCGCCGAAGTCGTGTTCGATGTTCCGCATTTGTTGAAGAATCTTCCCACACTGCGCAAGGGGCAAACAACAGGAAATCACAAGAGAGAATGCACGTAACGCTACATTAACGTGAAAAATACGCATTATCCCCCCCAAAAACATTCGCATACGTTCATTGAAACATCTACATATGGGAAAGGAGCCATGGTCAGAAATATATATATATATATATATATATTCTCGTACAAATATACATCTACATGCATATGCATGCATACATTTATAAAGAGTGAATATATATCTATACCACATATATACGTAGACATGCAAACATATATATATATATGTCTAGACGCTTTCAAGCATTGCTCTTGTGTGCGTGTGAGCGCATTACCTGTTCAAGTTCGCCGACGACGTTTTCCATAGCTGTTCGTGTCTTACTGGTATCATCTCGTTCATGAAGGAGCTCCATGAGTCTCAGCCGCGACCTCTGTACATTTATTTCAACCGCATGGACACACAAACTTGACAAGCGAGGTATACCAGGGTGCCCCCTTTTATGCAAGCGCAGCATTCAATATTCTCAGTTTCGCCGGTGATATACATTCTCTGCCTATATATACATATATATATATATATACTACGTATTTGCGCAAGCATGCGTTTCCATTGCAACATAGAAATATGCATTTAGCAGGCTTGCAATAAGCATGAAAGTGCACATGTAAACATACGCATGCATGCACGTGTACGCATGTGAACGGGTGTACCGCAGGACCGCGCAGGCTCTTATTTGCCCTGCCTATCATAAATATAGCAGCATTAAGACGTCCCCCTCCTCCTACTCACCCTCCATTGCAGGAACAGCAGCCGGTGCTGCAACTCCCCCGAAAGCCGCCCGGCGTAGGCCATTGCCGTTAGAATGGTCGCGATCGTCGCAACAGCTAATCTGTGGAGCGACACAGATACAGAGAAAGCATGTGTGTTTATGTTGTGCCCATTATTCTGTCTGCTTTTTAAATTTGTTTGCAATACGTGTGAGCGGTTGCATTCACAGATATGATTGTGTTCGGTGGCATTCAGAGTATGCTGCAGGCAGCTCGGATGCACGCTGCGTACAGACAGCCGAAACAACACAGACACAAGCCCAACTACTCGCACGCAGCTGTCTCTTTCAGTCTCTTTCTGCTGTCCTTTCGTACGCCGTACACAGCCCTCTAAACCCTTAACCCTCAGTCCTAAACCCTACGCCCGAAACGTACAAAGTGCAGAGGCTGAATACTCTGCCGTCAGCAAATCCCACAATGAAGGGAGCAGTGAGGGAAAGCGAAGTAAGGAAGTGAAGAATCATAGTCCATTTCGTGAGTATGGGTCCAATGAGGTCCATGAAGAGGACGTTTGTAGCGAACACATAAAGATAGAATACTGATGTTTCCGTCAGCAAACTCATAAACGATATACCCGACTTCGCTCCCTTACTCCGCAGCTCCAGCTCTAACTCCAGGTACTTCGTCATGTACACCTGGCCGGCTATCAGTGATGCGCTCATAAGACCAGTATACTGCACAAACAACACACGCGCTGCGTGCAACTTTAGGCGCTGAGGAGGAGGGAGAGCAGCAGCAAGTGCTGCTGCTGCTGTCGCCGGCGTTTTTGCTGTTGCTTGTGGCTGACGAGCAGCTGGTGCGTCTCTATGGACCCGCATATGCATGCATGCATTTGGGGCTTTGTTTTTCTTACGGAGAAGGAATAGACGCAAGCAACTTGCGCTGCATGCACGCGGCAGAAGTAGCCGAGGCCGCAAGGCATGAAGTGAGGGTAGAGGAGGGCAATAGCGAGCAGCAAACCGAAGAGGGTCACCACTACAAAAGAAAGAATTAAAGGATGCAGCAGCCAGCCTGCTCTAGAGGACCAGAGCTGTGACTCGGGGTCCCACAGCAACAGGGAAAACTGCACTGGCAACAGCAGGCAATGCTGCAGCAGTAGATACACCGAAAAGCGCAACGAAGACTGATAGTTAGTGACGGCAACATATTCAGATTCTGCTTCTGTGTCTCTGAACTGAAGTGGAAAATATTGCAAGTCCGAAGTGAACGTCCTGTGCGCATCCGACAGACGAGTGGACCAATGGTCAGCCCCCCTCCTACTGGGCAGGTTCTTCACAGCGCCAAACGATTGTCTAGACAGCTGGTGCCGATGCAGCGCTGTTGCTTCTCTATACGCCCACGCAAAATTCAACTCCCCTCCTGCTAGCTCTTTAAAGGGAGACACCAAACCCGCAAGCAGCTGCTGATACCAACGCTGCTGCTGCTCCTCCCCCTCCTGTAGCGTCTCCTGCTGCTGCTCCTGCTGCTGCAGGCGATGCTGCTGCCGCGAGCGAGCTGAGCCCTGCGCCGACCCACCTGATGCTGCTGCTGCTACTGCTGCTGCTGCGTTGGACAAGGCACGCAGGGGAGAAGCAGCAGCAGCAGCAACAGCGGCAGCAGGGGAGCGGGGCACCGGAACAGCTGTGATGCTCTTATGGGAGTCGCAGTCGCTTGCACTCGAATCCCCTCCTCCTGAACTGTTCGTCAGCTGTCGTAAGACCCCATTATAGACGGGTGCTGCACCTGCTCCTTCTGGATGGGTGAGGGGGCCCCTCTCATCAGCGTGGAACAAACTATCTGAACGTACACTCGAAATAAGAGAAGAGATGTTCCCTCTAGCTGCCGCTCCCTCCACCTCAAATGCAGGCCGAAACGCTACATTCTTCTTCACTGAACTTCCCGCAACAGATGCGCCAGCAGGGGTATCTTCCCTACCAAAGAAGGCGGCTCCTTTAGGTAAACTGCAAGACATAGTCAAGCCGCCCCTGCTACTCTCCTCTTCTCTACTCCCATCGACGGCCTGTGGACGTACACCAGAAGCATCGGGCACGCCCGATGCTTCAGGGTGACGCTTCATTGCTGCACAATCTGTTTGCAACTCCCCTTCGGGGCCAACGCTACGCTGTCCCCTCAGCTATAACGATACACTTCATCAACCAGTCAACAAGTAATGCTCAACAGCTGCATGTAAGGATTGTCTCTGCTCTTTAAAACCTCCAACGGAACCCACGGAACGCCATGAGAAGCCCCTCCCGTACAAGAAGGCGCGCAAGCTGATCCTCCACACCCTGCTGCTGCGCAGCGGCTGCTGATGCTGCTGCTGCTGCAGCGCTTATTGCTGCTTCCCGTGCTGCTGCAGGCGCCTGCTGACCAGGCGAGAGCACAGGGAAGAGAGAGCCAGCGGAGCAGGTGTGGTGCGGCCTGATTCAGCGACCCTGTCTTAGAGGGAAGAGCAGGCGATACGTGTAAATGGGGGCGGAAAAGCGTGGGGGGTTGAATGTTGTGCAAACAAACCAAAGGAAGCAATATCAAACTCATTCGTCAAACGTCATGGAAGAAAACAACAGTGACGAAAATCGGCTCCGCAGAGCCGGGCTCTCCGCAGCAGCAGCACCTCGGGCCTGGTTTTTACCTATAAAGAAACGAGTTCTTCAGTTGTAAACGTAGATTTCAAATTAGTTAATATAAAGATACATGAGATTAATCCCGACGTCGATACACTTCATTCCGAAACATTCCGCGCAACTCCTCCACGGGCGAGCATCGCGCCGACGGTCCGAGTGGCGGATCTTGCAACAAACAGACATCACCGATGGTTCGTTCTAGCGATGAAAATGAGATTGACCCGGAAAATGTGGGTTTAAAAGGTCTTTAAAAGTCTGCATTTAGAAGGATTTCCAAATCGGCTTCTGTCGTACAAACCGTCACGCGCCCGTGTTGTGGACGTACACCACAACACGCCTACCTGCCTTGCTAGACACGGCCTCAACCGCCGCTGTGAGCAGAGAAGAAAGCCGCAAAAAATGCGTTTTATTTCCGCTGGTTTCAGCCGCAAATTCATAAAAAGCACAAAAAGATTCAACGGAAAATACGTATTCTTATCGATGAAACTCAATAAATGCGCCCGATCTTACTTGTCCTGCAGCATCAGCAAACCACGTAAACTTGCTGTTGAACAGCCTGTAATCGAAATGTGGCAGCGCAGATTACAGCTCTTTTACTTTGCAGAGCCACTCATTTGAATAAACAATTTAAATACCTCTCTTGCAACTGCACACCCGAGGAGGCGCTGCGTATATTGCCCGAAACTTCCTGAAGAAGCTGAAGAAAGAAGGTCTTGGTCTTCCTTATAACCACCACCACCTCGAGCAAAACACCTAAGGTCATTACACTGCATAAACCGCGTATGAGCTTCGAACAAAACTTCCGTGCGGCCCCGCGTTCATTCATTCCTAATGGAATTCTTTTGATTAGTAGTTAGATACATTTGTCTCTTTAGATGAAGGCCCCTGCTTTCTTGCCTGTAAGAAGGGCTTAGATGCAGATTGGCTGGGGGACTTTGTAGTGATAGATCTGTGCTTTTGTTTTCCACAGCAGCAGCACTTGATGGTGAAACACAGCAACTACTGTTGAGGTAACAAGCAAGGAGGGAAGGCTTCAGCTTGCTGTAGAGTCTGTTAATAGACATAGAATACACTTAAGGCTCACGCATGCAGCCACTCTGGTTCATAAACAGGGCAGCAGATAGAACAATATACGTAGCTGCACTTTATTGGCTTGCTGCGTTAGCAACCTGCACCCAGTTGCATGAGGGGGCTTCAATAGCACAAGGTAAATAAATATAGACGAAGTATGTAAAATAGAAATAAGCAGCTGCGGGCACATGAACACCCACTGCACAAATGCGCGGGAAATGGCTTGCAGCTGTTAGTACGTTTTATATAAATTCATTTTACGCAATATGTATTGCCTCTACACCTAACTGTGCGTTTATTTCCTTTAGATTAATGAAAATGAGCTTAAGCCAAAAATTGTGCGCATTTGAATTGGGTAGAGAAGCCGAAAATAGGGTGTATGGACACAAGGGCCGCCACAACAGGGAGCTCCGCAGCACAGCACAGTGAAGTGAATTTACCTCCTGAGCAACGGGGTCGAACTATAATACACAAATGAACCCGGTGCCAAACTACTAAACCAGTTTGCAGCAGCAGCAGCAGCAGCACGCGCTGTAGCTGCTTCAGCATCAGCAGCTTCACACGGTGCTGCTGCGGCTGTTTGGGCCAGCGCTTGGAATTGGTCCAATACAAAAATGAGTTTTGTGGCGCTTAAGAAAGCCCCTACCTGCATATACACCTGGAAAACATGCTCAGATTGACTGCATGCATTCTCACCGAGCGGGGGGCAAACACGCAGCGGCGAGCCAGGAGGAGCAAGCCGCTACTAAGTAAACACGCATCATCCGCTGCCTGTCTTTACTTTCAAACTAAAAGGAAGACACATGGCAAGCTCGCAGCTTCACTGCCTATACACCCCAAATTCGCCTGCCACGTGAGACTGGAAAGCATGCAGAAGCGCATGCAAGAACAGAAAAGTGCAACTCCCACGGATCCTGCTGCAGCTGCTGATGCTGCAGCAGCAGCAGCAGCAGCACGGACCATTGCGCAGCAGCTAGTGCAGGCTGCTGCTACAACTCGAAGTGTCTGACTGAGACCTTCCTTCAATCAAACTCTCCATCAGTCTCCTGAGGAGGAGGCAGTAAGGCTTGAGGCGCCCAAAATGTATCGAAGAGGGACTTCAGACCCACAGAGCCGGTCTTAATCGCACCCTGTGCACACAGAACAGCAGCACCAGCAACAGACACAGCAGTAGAAATAGCAGCAGCAACAGAAACAGCAATAGCAACAGCAGCAGGAGCAGATGCCTGAGATGCGCGCCATTATTTGCATGCAATGGAACACAAGCCATCATACACAGATTACAGACACTGCACAGATGAGGACAAAGGCTCTTTACAGAAGCAGAAGGCAAGACGGAGCAAGGGGGAAAAGGAAAAAGATAATAAACTCGATTAAATTCGATTTCGCTTCATCATCTTCTGTCCTGTTCTATAGAGCGTACGAGCGCCTGCACGCAGAAACAGATTTAGCAAATGTGTGCAGCTGTTGCTGTTGCTGCTGCAGCTGCTGCGGTTGCTGCTGCTGCTGCTGCTGCCGTTGTAAGCTACAGATATGGAGGCAGATGTGCAGTCGCTGCTGCAGCGGACGCAGCTGCTAATGTCCATGATTCATTCATTTCTGCGTACGGAAGATAGAAAAGAGACGCCCTGCAGCAAACAAACCATCATTTGCAGCATGCGGCGTCATAAACTAAACCCTAAACCCTTAACCCTAAACCCTACCCCTACCCTGAGCCCTGCAGCATGTAACACCCAGGCCTCCCATTCAATATTCAAACCTAAACCCTCAACACTAAACCCTACATGCTAGATGCTGGATATTAGACCCTTAGCGGGGGAGTAAGAAGAGGCCTGCCAACCCTAAACCCTAAACCCTAAACCCTAATCCCAAAGCCACTGGAAAACTGTGAAGGCGGCGTACTGCGGTAAGAACCTGTCTAGGAGAAATATATGAAATTACTCTTCTGCCTTTCTTTTGAGCCTGCAAAGGAAGAAGCGAGCGAAAGAAGAAAGAACAGAAAGGCGTGTGTAAAGGGTTTAGGGTTTAAGGTTGTGCACACAGTGCATGCAACAGACAGAAACGCACCTTCTGCTTCTGTCCCGCATTTTTGTTGGCGTCTTGCTGCAAGGATATTGGAAAAGGATCAGGGTGAAAAAGGGGAAAGCTTGCGCTTCCCTGTTCCCCAGGCAGAAAGGCCAGCTTCAACACAGCACCTTTTACTGCTGCTGCTGCTGCTGCTGCTGCTGCCGCTACAGTTTTGGGAGCGGTAGCAGTCTTTACAGGGACTAGACTTGCGCTGTTGGAAGCAGCTGAGGTGGTGCCCGAAGAGTTGCTTTGCTCGTCGGGTGCAGCAGCAGCAGTAGCAGCAGCAGCAGTAGCAGCAGTAGCAGTAGTAGCAGCAGCAGTAGCAGCAGCAGCAGTACTAGCAGCAGCAGCAGAAGAAGAAGAGCCCGCTGGTGCTGCTGGATCTTGAGCTACCAGTAGGTCGTTGATGTTGTAGTTCTCGTTACTGCTGCTGCTGCCGCCGCTGTCACTGCCCTCGCCGCCCTCGCCGCCCTCGCGGCCCTCGCCGCCCTCGCGGCCCTCGCGGCCCTCGCGGCCCTCGCCGCCTTCGTTGCCCTCGCCGCCTTCGCTGTCCTCGCCGCCCTCGCCGCCCTCGTCGCCCTCGCTGCCCTCGCTGCCGCTGTTGCCCACATCTTCAGCCTCTCCATTCTGCTGTTCACCGGCAGGCGCATCCTCTCCGAAATCCTCTTGCTCTTCTGTCACCTGCGGAGGTGTACATACACCGCAGAGGGAGGCAAACAGTTGGGTGCTACTGAGGTCTTTACAGACAACATATATTTACGCGAGACCCACCCCATGGTTTATAATACATATATATATATATATATACGTAAACATATATATATATATATATATGTTTATAATATTTGCATATATATATAGTAGGCATACGCCTATATTATATACATATGCATTTAGAGGCCCTGCATTATATTATATGTATAATAGGGGCCCTGTAACGCCTCGGAAATGCATTCCATTATTTTAATTGATAAATAATTCGCCTATTGAGGTGTCAATACAACAGCTAAAGACAAAAACCCTAAGCTGTCCTTCCTTCTTTATGCATCTTGCCTCCATATTGTAATAAATCCAACGATAAGATCCATTAGGCGCAACATACGAGAAAGCGATGTAATTCGTATCATCATACCCAGACAACATAAGGAGGCTTTAATGATTTAAAAGTGTTGTTATTGACTTACGAGTTCTTCTTCCTTGCCTAGAACATAACACCACGACAGCAGCAGAATACCCAGAACGAGAAAAACCGTCATCGTCTTGTGGCGCAGCAAGAAGCGTTTAACTTCTCTCCTTGATCCCTGCAGCGAGTCCTCAGTTGATGAACTTGCATATCCATTGTTTTCTAATAGAAGTGCATCTAGAGGCAACTCCGTTGGGGTGTGGTTTTCCGCTGCACTGGCTGCTGCGGCAGCAACAGGAAGAATAGGTGCTTCCCCTTCAGAGAACCTCTCCGCGAGAGAAACGATTGCCTCGGGCTCACCCGCTGATAAACCCCACTCAGGAGTGGAGAGAAGAACCACCAATTCCAAAATAAAAGGAAAATACCGCATTTCGACGGTGGGAACCGCTGCGGCAGTTGCGATCCGATCCCTATGGAGAGCGTAGAAGGTGAAAGAGAAGCAGAGCCCGTCAGGATTGCCTCGCTGAGGTGGGTGAAAGAAATAAAAACGAGCTCATTCAAAATATGAAAGCAGTTGAAGTTGAAGAAGAGATCAGTCGGGCGGCTCTGCCCGGTATTCGCTCCCGGGAGCTGCTGAACTGAAGACAGAGAACGACCAGTAGCAAAGCGATATTGGCATTTAAATAAAAAGAGGTATTTCCACGGAGGGAAAACTCTGATCAAGAGACTATTTACACATGAAGTTGCAAAGCAGAGCTTCAGTCGAACAAAACCCCGGTAGATTCTGCAGCTATTCCGAGGAGTAGCGGCGTTCCCATTCAAAGCATCATCACCGCACAAAGGAGGATACAGGAGATTCTAGAAAAACAAAACACCGAATTTAATGTTGAATCCCAGTTTTTAAGGTAATGATTTCTCTGAATTTCCTTGCTCATTCACCGGATACCCATACATCGTAGATGCTGCATGCTCCAGCAGCCCATATACTGGAAGCTGCAAAAGTTGCAACTGCTGCTTACCCCCTTCTATTCTTGTGTTAATTTATTTTCATTCTTAAGTAGGGCATTCAATATACTCATTTATGTCGAAATTCCAGGAGATTTGCGGGAATAAACACCCGAGAACCGCCGGCTGAACATAAGTACCATTACAGAACACCTCGCCGCTCACGAGAGTCCGCTACGAACACAGACGCGAAACGCGGAGGGAACTTGCAAATTAACTTCTTTGTGGCGTATTTCTGTCATTTTAATTACTTGCTGGTTGCTTGAAACCCCCTATTCTCCCCAGGTTTCCACAACAGAAGGAGTTGAATTCCGTTCAGTTTCTGCACAAAACCATGATAAAGTCGGTGGTCGTTGTGAACACGCAGGGGAAACCGCGCATTGTGCGTTTTTACGATGGAACTGTAAGTATAATTTGCACTTCTCCTTTCTCTTATTTAAGCGGCAGACACAGAAATCTCATGCACGTCCTCGTCTGTGTTGCTGGAGAAGGAACTGCGGAGTCTGGAGTTTGGCATTCGCACGCACATCTGGTGTATTCTCTCTGCTGCTCTGCTCTGCTCCGCAGCCCCAGGAGAAGCAACAACATGTCATGAGGTCTTTGTTTGCTGCTGTCAGCCGAAGGCCTGATGAGGGCTGCTGTTGCTTCACCGAGAACACCGAGTTGTTTGGGCCGAACCACCGCATTATCTACAGGTAGTCAAGCCCTCTTGTTGCTGTGGAGAGAAGCAGCTGCTGCTATATCTGCTACTCCCGCAGCAGCAGCAACAACAACAGCATCCGTGGAGATTGCTTTACCAGTGCCGTGCTACAGCAGCTGCAGCAGCTGCACAGGCAACACCAGGCTCAGCAGCAGCAGCTCCTGCTGCTTCAGCTACGGCAGCAATATCCCTTATTGTGGGTGAAACAGCAGCAGCTGCTACTCTGACTTGTCTGCATGCGTTGTATTCTGTACAGACACTTCGCCACGCTGTTCTTTATCTTCGTGACGGATCATCTCGAGAGTGAGTTGGGCATCCTTGACCTCATCCAAGTGAGCACTTCTCAGGGTTTAGGGTTTAGGGTTTAGGGTTTAGGGTTTTTGATGGTGTCGGCTTAGGGAGGCGTAGGGATAGAGTTTATAAACCCTCCCTGGAGGGAGACCGCAGCAGAAATGCGGCGAGCGGACTGCAGACCTGTGGCAGCAGGAACCGCATGCAAGCATGCAGCCATGCAGCTGCTGCTGCATACTTGCATGCATACTCGGCTGCATGCATATAAATAGGTGTTGTGTGGGGCTGGCAATTTGTTCAGGTGTTTGTACAGGTGCTGGACGCCTGCTTTGAGAATGTATGCGAGCTTGACCTTGTCTTCCACTACGACAAGGTAAACCCTAAACCCTAAACCCTAAACCCTACTTGGCTATCAGCTGCATTCTTCTTATCTTTTGCACTGCAACCGCCTTTACATTCTTTTCGGGCGTCATGCTATTTTGCTTGTCCTGAGATGCGCCAGGGTTTAGGGTTTAATGTTAGGGTTTAGGGTTTAGGGGAGATTAATGTGCTTGTGCGGTTTTGTTGGCACAGATAAATTATATTTTAGATGAAGTAATAGTCGGAGGTGAGAGGAGACCCTCAATGAGCTGTCTATACACCTCAGTGTGCCGATGTGAGAATGTCTCTGCCTATGCAGAGACATCCTTAATTGAATACATGCATATATATATATATATGTATATATATATATATATATATATACATATATATATATATGTATGCTTATCTGTTAGGGTTGGTGATGGAGACTGCATTGGATACAATTTTGGAGTCGGTGGGCGGTGTGAAGAAACTGGTGGACGCTGAAACTTCTTTCTTCGCTTGACCTCACCACCTTAACTGCATGCATGCACTTGCATGCATGCGCTTGCATGCATGCACTTGCATGCATATGCTTGCATGCATGCATTTGCATGCATGCAGCCCCAAAACCGCCGAAGCCCGCAACGCCCCGCTCACTGCATGCCGCTGCAGTTTTTTGATGTTTGTCTGCGGGGTGGAGACACCGGGATGCATGCGTTTAGTGCATGTGCATGCATGCATGCGTTTAGTGCATGTGCATGCATGCATGCATGCATGCATTTGCATGCACTTGCATGCATGCATGCATGCATGCAGATTTTCGTCTTTGTTTGTCTTTGTCTTTGGTGCTGCCAAGCCGTACAGGTGGGCAGTGCACAACGCAGTGCAGCAGATTTAGAGAGAGAGAAGAAACATAAAAAAAAGAAGGTTGTCTTCTCTCCTTCCAGGTGTACAGGCAGCTGGCATACACCCCACACCTGCGCCGATACACTGCGCTTCATTATACAGCAACGGGTCGTTTGCTGCTGCAGATTTATTTATTTATTTATTTATTTTTTCCCTTTACTTTGTTTTGGGTGTACTGCACAGACGCAGTGATGAGTGGTGAATCCAATTATATAAAAATTATATTATGTTTCACACCTATAGTAAATTACTACTACCACTTAAATATAATTATAGTTAAATATAATTGTAATTAGTTACAATCGTACTTAATTATAATTATAACCAATACTTATAATATATGTACTGCGATATATACATATATATGTTTACATACATACAATATATATGTAGTGGAGAAGTGTTTCCTGCTTCTTGCTTTGCTCTGACCGTCAGCAGCCGCTCCATCTCAACGTGCGGAGTAAACAATTAATTAATTGAAGGAAGACAATTAATTAATTCATTACGGTGTACAGACAGCTCAATCAACATATAAATAGAGAGAAAAGAAACAGAGTCCGTTGCATTATTATAGAGAAAACGCAAGACATATAGACAACGCAGTGGATGCATTTGTGCTTTATTGATATTTATTTCTTTTACTTAAAACAAAAACAATGGAGAAACATGTGAAGTGCATATTTTCTTCGTGCTGTTAGCTGCCTGTACACCTCAAACACCAGCAGGGGCTGTTCTGTCTTGCTGCTGCGAGGTCAATTGAGTGAAAACAATCAATTATTGTTAATTGTTTAATTAAATTAAATGGTTTCTATTATATCTTTTTGCTGCAACATTTTTTTAAACGAGAGAAAACAAACCTCTACACCGATACACCGCGGCCTCTGTATACAGCTGCATTGTTGTGCGGCTTTGTTTATAATATAATTAACTAAATTCCCTCAAAATTTACCTCTAAATGTACATAATAGAACAATTAAATATCATCAACTTACATTTTAAGCGCCTATTTTATAAAGATGCAGAGAAAGAAGAGGGAGGGGAATACATGCATGCATGCACTCCTTCTCTCTGGTGTCTGTACAGCTACTATAATGCATGCATTTGTTTTGCTGCTTAAGGTTTAGGGTTTTAGGGTTGAACATTTAGTGAAGACTCACCTGAAGATCTCCATTTTGCTGCTTCTTCCTTTCCTATTGTGTACAGCCGGCAGCCGCCCCTGCGCCGCATTTGCTGCTGTGTCTCCTTGCTGCTGCTGTCGCTGCTGCTGCTGCTGCTGCTGCTGCGCCTCTGTTTGCTGCTGTTGTCTGTCTCCTTCTTATTTATCTCTGACCATCACCAGGGACCTCCCCCTCCCCCCGACTGCATTCGCTCCACCTGCGGCCTGGAGCAGCAGCAACAGGACAGCATAAGCAGCAGCACCACTGTCAGAAGACGCTGCACTTTTTAGCAGATTCCCTCGTGCGCCTCTGTCCCCGCTGCAGCAAAAACAAACCCAAATGTCGCAGTCGGCGGACGATGCTGCTGCTGCTGGCAGCGAAGCCAGCAGCAGCAGCAGCAGCAACAACAACAATGTAGAATTAAGGGAAGCAAATCCAGAAGGGTTTTCAGGCTCTCTCCTTGACTGTCTTACAGAGGCACAGAGAGCCTTAGCCCAAAAGAACCAGTCCCTACAGCAGCAGCAGCAGCAACAGCTGCAGCAGCAGCAGCAGCTGCAGATGCAAGAGCATCCGCATATACAACAGCAGCAACAGATAGAACAGCCACAGCCTGAGCAGCAGCAGCTGGTGCTGCAGCCAGAGCATCAGCAGCAGCAGCAAGTTGTTGCTGGTCCGGGGGATGCCGTGCAGGTGCAGCAGCCCCAGCAGCAGCAGCAGCAGCCGGATCAGCAGCCGGATCAGCAGCCGCACCAGCAGCCGCAGCAGGAGTCGCAGGAGCAGGCGGAGCAGCAGGAGCAGCAGCTACAGGAACAGGTGGCGGAGCAGCAGCAGCAGCAACAGCAGTTACAGCCGCCGCAGTTAGAGGAGCCTCCACAGCAGCAGCCAGGGCCGCAGCAGGAGGAGGAGCAACAGCAGCAGCATGAACAGCAGCAGCATCTGCAGGAGCACCAGCAGCAGCAGGAGCACCAACAGCAACAGGAGCACCAGCAGCAGCAGGAGCTGCAGGAGCAGCAGCTGCAGGAGCACCAGCAGGAGGAGGAGCAGCAGCCAGAGCAGCAGCTGGAGCAGCAGCAGGTGCAGCGGCCGGAGCAGCAGCAGGAGCAGCAGCTGGAGCAGCAGCAGGAGGCGTTGGCTGCTGCTGCAGCTGCAGAGCCGCAGCCTGCCAGCGGTTCGTCTTCTGGGTTTGCTGCTGCGGGCGAGGGCCCCCCTGCACATATGCTGCTGCACTCTGACAGCTGCTGCTGCTCTACATCAGGCGACAGCCTTCCCAGCGGTGCTGCAGCAGCACTACGGGCCATCGGGGCTGCGAATGCAGCAGCAGCAGCAGCAGCGGCTGCTGCTGCTGCAGCAGAAGCCGCAACCACAGCACCAACAGCCGCAGCAGCAGCAGCAGCAGCAGCTTCCCCCGTCTCGGAGTCTCCGGGAAGCCGCAGGACGGCAGCAGCAGCAGCAAGAGGGAGGAGGCCATACAAGCGGCAGGGAGAAGAGGCACCTGAAGCAGCAGCAGCAGCTGCAGCAGCAGCAGCAGCCACAGCAGCAGTCGAAGGGACCCCTATTAGGCCCAAGTTGAGACGCAGCGAAGAAGGCAGCAGCAAGAGCAGCAGCAAGTCGAAGGAAAGCCCAGGAGATAACAGCACAAACAGTGCAGGGAGTCCCTCAACACCAGAGAAGAAAGCAGCAGCAGCAGCAGCAGCAGCAGCAACAGCAGCAGGATGTTCAGCTGGTACGGCTGCGGCTTCCCCTGCTGCAGCGTCACCTTGCCCCTCCGAGCAGCAGCAGCAGCAGCAGCAGCAACTGCTGCTGCTGTTGCAGGACGGCTCTAAAAAGCGCATGAGGAGGGGTGCAGCAACTCGCGGCAGAGGTGGCAGAGCTAAAGAAGAAAACGCAGCAGCAGCAGCAGCAGCAGAAGAGGGGGATTCACTCGACGTTGGGGCCTCCTCTCCCGGCGACTCGCAGCAGCAGCTGCAGCAGCAGCAGCAGCAGGTGGAGGTTATTCCACAGCCTGCTGGGAGGAAGCGTCGGGCTGTGGGTTATGTCTTTATTGTTGAGAAGGGGCCGGGTGAAGACAGCAGCAGCAGCAGCAGTGCTGCACCAGGAACTAAGAAGGAAGAGCAGGAAGCAGCAGCAGCAGCAGCAGCAGCAGAAGCAGGCAGCAGATTCTCCGCTCGCTTGCGGCAGCGCCCAGAGTCTCGCTTCTCTTCAGGGGTTGAGGGCATCTCTGCTGCTGCTGCAGCAGCAGCAGCAGGTGGTGGTGCTGCAGGGATGGGTGCTTCATTTCCTGCTGCTTCTTCGTATGACGGCGACGGGGGCGTGGTAGCTGCGCATACACCGCATGCAGCAGCAGCAGCAGCAACAACAACAAGAGGAGCAGCAATGCCCCTCGACCCCACTACACGCCGTCGCTGTTTAGTTAGTCAGAGACGCATCAAAGGTGTTGAAAGATATTTACAGCTCTGCGAACAGATGTACTTCGGGTTTTGGGGCGGCCGCAGCAGCAGCAGCAGCAGCAGCAGCTGCAGAGGGGGGGAGGTCGAGGCTATTCGCGGCGCAGGAGGAGTGCATATGGTCAGCAGCAGCAGCAGCAGCAGCAGCAGCGTTTCAGAGTTATGTAAAGATGAAGACACAGAAGTAGGTGCGGTGATGCACCGCTTGATTGTGTGTAACAACACGCAGCGGGAGCGTGCAGCAGCAGCAGCAGCAGCCGCAGCAGCAGGAAGTGGTGGTGGTGGCGGCGGTTGCGGCGGGGGTTCGTCGCAGCGCAGCAGCAACAGCAGCAGCAGCAGCAGCAGGGATTCTCAGCAGCAGCAGCAGCAGGAGTCAAGCTGGGGGGTCTCTTCTTCGGGTAGTGGTTGGCAGCGGCGGAGCGGGAGCAGCAGCAGCAGCCAGCAACAGCAGCAGCAGCAGCAGCAGCACTGCCGAGTAAAGCTTACTCCAGTAGAGCTGCTGACATCTCCTTTGAGGCAGCAGCATGTATTAGATCTGTGGGGCCCTAAAGAAGTTGCATTGTTTGAAGCTGGTATATGTAAGTACGGTAAAGACTTTAATTTGTTGCAGCGGCTTATAAAGACAAAGACAAGTAAAGAAGTTGTTGATTTCTATTATCTCTGGAAGCAAACAAATAGATATGCGGCGTGGAAGGAGCACAGAAACCTCTCCAAGACGATGCTGCACTCTGTGTTTGGGTGAAGACGTTGAACATAAAATATATCAAATAAACAGCATTTTATTATAATACAACAAATTCAATCTAAATACACAAAAATATACACTAAAATGCACAAAATGTTGGCGAAAACAAACAACTTTCAAAATACTAACGACAGAAACACCGCCAAAAACTACACCAACACACGCGACTTCTGCATGCATGCATGCAGCAAGCTGCGTGCACTGTTTGCATGCAGCAAGCAGCATGCACTGTATGCATGCAGCAAGCTACGTGCACTGTATGCATGCAGCAAGCTACGTGCACTGTATGCATGCAGCAAGCTGCATGCACTGTATACATGTAGCAAGCTGCATGCACTATATACATGCAGCAAGGTGCATGCACTCTATGCATGCAGCAAGCTGCGTGCACTGTATGCATGCAGCAAGCTGCGTGCACTGTATGCGTGCAGCAAGCTGCATGCACTGTATGCATGCAGCAAGCCGCATGCACTGTATGCGTGCAGCAAGCTGCATGCACTTTATGCGTGCAGCAAGCCGCATGCACTGTATGCGTGCAGCAAGCTGCATGCACTTTATGCGTGCAGCAAAATGCATGCACTGCATGCATGCGTACAGCAAGGTGCATGCATTATATGCATGCAGCAAGGTGCATGCATTATATGCATGCAGCAAGGTGCATGCATTATATGCATGCAGCAAGATGCTCTTGCATGGAGCAAGATGCTCTTGCATGCAGCAAGCTGCATGCATTGCATGCAGCATTGTGGGGCTGTAGCGGATAGGTGGGAAGTGAGATGTGGCGATGCAGATGTGCACATACACTGCAGCACGCGCAGCATAAACACCTTATGCAGGTCTCCTTGTTCTCTCTTTTTCTTTTATTGTTTGTCTGTGCTTTCTTACCCATCTCTCTCCCTCTCTTCCTGCACGATTTCTCCTCCTCACTGCAGCAGATACACCTTCTTACTTCCAGGTGTACGTACACCCCATCTTCATGGGGTGTACATACACCAGGGCTGGGGCTGGACGTACACCCAATTCTGTGCTGCGGTGCCACCTTATGATGTGGGGTGTACATACATACACCCTATGATGTGGGGTGTACATACATACACCCTATGATGTGGGGTGTACATGCATACGTACACCGAAGGGGTGCATGCGTAGGGCGTTACGAGGTGTACAGGGTCCTCAGCATAGCATAGCAGTGTTTTTGTTTCTTGCAGCAGTAGATGGTTTGTCTGTCTGTAGATAGAAGAAGAGAGATTGCTTTAGGAGTTGTTGTTTGGTGCTGCTCTTTAAAATTATACGCGAGAGGGCTTGCAGCGGGGTATTTATTATTCTCGCTGCATGCATGCATGCATGCGCAGCAACTCGTGCATGCAAACATTTGTTGCTGCTTTCAGCATTTCTTTCTCCTTCACTTTTATCGCCAATTTAATTATTTTAAAAAATCCAATACCCTCTTATGCATAAACGACATGTGCTACTTTATATATATATATATATA
>NW_013547354.1:0-32457 GCF_000499425.1 Eimeria acervulina
ATATATATATATATATATATATATATATATATATATATATAACAAATAAATTAAGTACACAAATCAAGTAACTCCAATAGAATAAATAAATAAATGCACAAATATAAAATATATATATATATATATATATGAAGCAGTCTATAATCATTTACTCTGCATATAAAAATATTTACAATATATACAAACAAATAAGTAAAATGAATGAAAACAAACAGAAATAAACAAAGAAATAAAACAAAACAAATAAAAGGAGACAAAAGAATATTTAGATGCCGAGGAAAGACGAGGGGTCTCCACTAATAAAAACAACAAAAAAAAAGCAAAAAAAACAAATAAAAACAAACAACAAACCAAACAAACGAGCAAAAAGAGTAGATAAAGAACCAATATAACTAGATATCAACTAAGCATCAAACAAAGCAAATAAAAAGAGTAAAAAGAGATATAAAGAGATAAAAGATTGCTTACATTCCAAGGGAAGACACGGGGCCTCCACTCAGTATGAAAGAATTTACGAAAGCATGCACTCAAAAGAGCTGCATCTAACTCAGGCTCTCTGACCTCCATTAGGCGTTGAGGAGACAAACTACAAAAGCGAATGTTCCTGTATATAGACTGACACCAGCAGCAGCAGCAGCAGCAGAAGCAGCAGCAGCAGAAGCAGCAGCAGGAGCGGCGGGGGTTGAGGGGGAGGCGGGGAAGCGATAGAGAGCAGAAGCAGCAGCAAAGAATTGCAGCAGCAGAAAGCAATGACGAAGAGAAGCAGAGAACAGGAAAAAGAAAGCAGCAATAGCAACAGCACAGAGCAGCAATAGCAACAGCAGCAGCACCAACAGTAGCTAGGTAGCTAGCTATTTATGTACCTAGCGCTCTAGCTGGCTAGCTAGCTATACAGGCAGCTAGCTCGCTACCTAGAGAGCTAACCATCTAGGTAGGTAGGCGGCTAGCTAGCTAGCTATATAGGTAGCTAGCTAACAAGGTAGCTAGCTAGCTAGCTAGCTAGCTATGTAGGTAGCTTGCTAGCTAGCTAGCTAGTTATAAACTAACCTGAACGTCTGCAGCAATGAGGGCGGGGTCTGCGAGATCAGAGAACTGCAAAATATATTGATGAAGCCACGCAGCAGCAGCAAAATATATTTGAATTTCTTCTAGTTGTAGATTGTCCTGAAAGAAGAAGAAAAACAGCAATACCCCCAATGTGCTGCTTCTTCAGCTGTCTATACACTCCAATCTATTATTAAATAGACGAGATAAATAGCATGCAGCAACTCTTCTACTTTAGTTTTCTTCTTTCTCTATCTTGTCTCTTCTTTATATTTGCTTTTTTGTTTATTTAGCTGGTTTCTTATTTATCTGCCTTTTATCTTCGTATTTACGTTGTTATGTCTTCATGCATTTATTTGTTTAATTATTTATAATGCATTTATATATTTATTTATTATTATTTTATTTATTTTTATTGATTTGTTTTTTATTGACCTATTTATGTATTTATGTCTTCATATATTCGCTGCATCAATACTAAATATATTTTTTAATAATACACTTCATCGCTTTGTTTAATAATACATTCATTGATAAATATTTATATATTCATATATATATTTATTTATTTGTTTCCTTATATTTATTTATTTATTTATTTATTTCTACTCTTACACTTTCAAGGAGGAGACGCATCGCCTTCGGACCCAACTGGAGATGCTTCATCCCTATAACATATTAAATTAAATTAAATTAAATTAAATTAAATTAAATTAAATTAAATTCGATCGAGAGCAACAACTCTTTTAGGTGTGTCTTTGTTCACAAACGCTCGGCTGTATGCACAGTTCAAGGCCTTCTAATTGATGCAACGAGGCAGCAGCAGCAGCAACAGCAGCAGCAGCAGCAGTAGCGTCCAACACAAGCATCAGCAGCATAAGTATGAGCATAAGCAGCAGCAGCATCAGCAACATCGGCAGCACGAGCATCAGCAGCAGCAGCAGCAGCATAAGCAGCAGCAGCAAAATTGTTGTAAGCACCTGAAAATAGAGCGAAGGAGCAATCACAGAGGACCCTAACGCAGTCATTCAGAATAACATCGCAGCTAGCTGCTTCGCTAGCTGTAGCTAGCTGTATGAGGCCTTCAATATTAAGAGGAAGAGACAGAGACTTGAGCACTTCCTTCTCTATCTTTTCTATTTTATAACGCATACACTCCAAATACACCGACACTAACATCACAGGGCTTCCCCCTGTTATGCTCGTCCGGTCTCTGCATGCAGCACCAACAAACAATATAAATAAATAAATATATATATATATATGTACATATATATATATATATATATTGTATATGTATATGTACACATATATATGTAGGCATACCAACATATATATATATATATATCATTGTATTTATGTATCTATCATGCATGCTATGTAATATATATTACACACAATAAACAAAATATTTACAACATATATATATATATATATATGCATATCCAGATGCCTATACGCATATATATATAATATATATATGAGCTTATCTATTTATATACACTTATGCATATATATATATATATATTTATTCATATAGATTTATATAAACATAACTAAAAGTTAATGTATACCCGTATATGTAGTTGATGATGGAGCGGACGGCCTGCGGATTATCGCAGTGTACGGTGTACGTCATCATGTCGATCTTCCCGGGGTCATCTGAATATATAAATATAAATATAAATAAATATAAATAAATAAATATAAATAAATAAATATAAATAAATAAATAATTAAATATTAAATCTAGATAATTATGAATATATATATTAATAAATAGAAATAAATAGATATGAATAACTGTGAAAACAAATAATAACAAACAAATAATAACAGACAAATAATAGAAAGAAAATAATAAAATAGAATCTATTAATAAAAAATAGCTTATCAATTAATTATAGAGTAATAAATAATCCATTCATACATTTGCATATATATATATATATACATATGTATACATATATATATATATATATATAAGAAAAAGAGATTAAAAGCTAGAGAAAGACAGAGAGAGACAGCGAAAGAGAGAGCAATAAATGAAGAGCATAACAATGCAGATAATAATAAATAAACAAAACACCTGCATATCTTCTTTTTTGTTTTTGTTTTTCTTCAATTGCTGTTATCTCTTCAAGCCAGACCGGTGAACTTAGACGCAAAATCGCGCTGTGTACCGGCACCCGGTATATTCGCTGAGGAGCCTGCAGAAGAAGACAAACAAAATAAGAAAAATATACAAATAAAAATATTACTAAGACTCTTCTTCAGCAACTCTCTGTCTACTATGCATTACGCCGTGCAAACGCTGGTTAGAAGCAGCAGCAGCAGAAACAAAAGCAGCAGCAGCAACAGAAACAAAAGCAGCAGCAGCACACGAGGAAGAAACACACAAAGCCGCAGCATCTGTAGCAGCAGCATCAGTATCAGCACAGAAGCAGCAGCAGCAGCAGCAGTAGCAGCAGCAGCAGCAGCAGTAGCAGCAGCAGCAGCATCCCTAAGAGGCCTGCTGTATACCCGCAGCAGCGGGGCTGAAGCACTAAAGGTGAAGCGCATGCATGCAGCATGTTGGCGAATACTGAGGTGTATATACACCTCAAGTTGCGGTGTACGTACACTGCACTTACATGCGCCTTCTTGAGAAGCATCTCTGAAACGAGCTGAGTTTTTTTTTCTTCTTTGTTTCTCTTAGGCGGCATTAAAACAACTATTAAATCACAAGTACCTAGGCTTCCTTGAAGACTGAACAGACAGATAGATATACACCACAAAGCCTATCAATGCTGCAACAAGCCCTTCATGCATGCATGCATCCGCCTCTAGTGTACGTACACCTCAATTCTTAGGTGTACATACACCCCAATTCTTAGGTGTACGTACAGCGTGCGACAGAGAAAAGGAAAAAGAAATAAACAAACATTAAACAAGATAAAAGAAAGAAACAAACACTAACGCCTTTGTATCGAGAGCTGTCTCTATGTCTTGCAGCTGATCTGCAAGGTCCATTGGTCTGGTCTCCTCCACCTCCATCTCTTCTTCGCCTTGCGCTGTCTCCGCCTCAGGCTCAGGGCACTGCATGCGAAGCACCATTGCTGCGTACGCCTCTGAAGCAGCAGCAACAGCAGCAGCAGCAACAACAACAACAGCAGCAAGCAGCAGTAGCAAGCAGCAGCAGCAAGCAGCAGCAGCAAGCAGCAGCAGCAGCAGCAAGAAGAGCAGCAGAGACCTTAATGCGCATGCATACGTTTAAAAGGAATTGAGGTGCGGGGCTGCTGCACTTGCTGGCTATCTCCTCTCTCTCTAAACTGTCTCTCTACTCTTATCTCTCTTAGCTGTCTTTTCTTTTGTCTCTTCTATTTGTATCTTATCTCTCTTATCTCTCTCTTGTCTCTGTCCTCTCTATGAACTGTCTCCTGTCTCTACTAACTGTCTCCTGTCTCTATGAACTGTCTCCTGTCTCTTTTCTCGTCCCTTCGCTAGCTACAGCTAGCCACAAAGAAAAAATATGTCTTAAAGAAGAAGCTGAGCAGTAGCTGTCTACCTGTCTCTATTTTGTGTCTCTGTATATACATATACATATACATATACATATACATATACATATACATATACACATATACATATACACATATACATGTACATATACATATACATATACATATACATATATATATACATATACATATATATATACATATACATATATATACACATATATATATACATATACATATACATATGCATATACATATACATATACATATACACATATATTTTAATTATCTCTCTTTCTGTCTCTAACCCTTATACATACATATATATATACAAACATATATATATATATATATACATATATATATATATATTATATATATTTACCTGCTAATATAGAAGGAAGTTGTTGAGAAAGAGGTTTGGCTTCAGCAGCACCAACGCGTTTGAAGAGAATAGAGCCTCGACGATCAAAAAACCCTCCTTGAATCCACTTCAATATTTTCACAGAGTCAAACGGCCCCTATAAACATATATATATATATATAAAGACATATATGTCTATATATATAAAGTATATATATATAAAGACGTATGTCTATATATATAGATAAAGATATATATGTCTATATATATATATATATATTTATATATATATACATATATATATATATATAGTTTGTTAGTTAGTTAGTTAGTTATATTTATATACACCCCGTAGAATCCATTTCAATATCTTCACTGAATTATGTGGTGCCTATATATATATATATAATATGCATGCATATAAGCTGCGTATACACCCTAGAGTGTATATATAATAATGTCTTGCCTGCGTTCTTCCAAAGTCGTCAGTGTATTCCCAGCGATGAAAAGTAATATTTTTAGCCTCTTTAGGAGAAAGGAAGGAGACAAAAGGAGAAGAAGAAGAGACAGAAGAATTCAAAGAGCGTAGAGATACTGCGCCAGTACGGTGTTGGGGCTGCATGCGTGGAGTCAAACCCTATTAACATAGGAGACAAGAGACAGATATAATGCACATGCTGCTGACTATACACCCCAAATACAAACATATCTAAGTATTAACAAACTTCTTAATACAATACGTTATACACCCTATTCATACAGCGCCAGGAAGCTCTAGAGACACGCAGAGACAGGCCCATACGTATATTATATATATATATATTATATATATATGCCTATATATATATATATATACACCACACAGCCTTTCTATTTAAACAGCAAAGTATTCATAAGTAAACACACTCACGGTGTGTTGCCTTGATTGCAGTTTGGGCTGAAGAAGAAATAAACAAAGACAACAAAGATAAACAAAGACAGAGGTTTGAGTCCCCAAAACCCTAAACCCTAAACCCTAGACCCAACAAAGAAGACGATAAACAAAACCTAAGAGGATAAGCAAAGCCTGCCTTCCTGCTGCAGAGACACCCAATTCTAAACCCTAAACCCTAAACCCTAAACTCTAAACCCTAAACGCGTACCGAGGCGTGAGAAGGGGCGTCGTGGCTCCTGTGGCTTGGAGGCACAGAGGCGGTCTCCAGGCCCTCCTTAACATTTCTGAGTTCTTCCATTTTTTATAAACTCAAACCCTAAACCCTAAACCCTAAACCCTCAACCCTAGTAGGCCGCAGCCTTGGGGGCCCTACAGTGGTCCGGCAGGTCCGCTGGTGTTCGTGCGTAGTATGGAGTATTCAGAAGAAGAAAGGGAAAAGAAAATTGAATTAAATTAAATATTGAAAACAAATAATTAAATAAATAAATAATTAAACAAGTAAATAATAATGATAGGACTAGGGCCCCGCATTTAAGGCAGACCAACAATGAATAAGCGGCAGCCGCTCGGGCCCCCAGGTGTATGGGCAGCTCGGTTTCAGTTTTCTGTGTAAATAATCGAAAATGAATATAATTGGGGTTGAAATAACACTAAATTAAACAATTAAAAGCAATTAAATCAATAAAAAAGAGAAGAAAAAGATCAATTCTGAGTAAAAAACTACCTAAGACTCATCCATACAAACAGACGCTTAACAAACAGTAGGGCTTTAAGTTTTGCTTCTCTTTTTCTCCTTCCCTTCACTTTATAACCTATTACAATTAAAATAATATATTTACAGTCTTCATAATATGCTTGAGTTGAGCTGAAGAGCGCAACAATCCTAGTAGTCTTTCTAATATTTTCTTCTCTCTTCATAGCTAATACTATAGTAATAATTTTAGCTATTAGTTAAGGGAGTGTTTGGCTGTCTATATAAAATGCTGCATACAGCACAACGCTGGCGTATCTCAAAGAGACATCTTCTCCGCGGTGTACACGCATTAATTTACTTACAGGGGGGGCATGAGCGAGGGTAAAGCAAGAATACAAACATAAATACAATAGTATAGTAAAGAGTAAATACTCCTTTTAGTGGACTCAGGTAATAAACTTCTTTTAGCAGAAGTATGCCTTTGCTTTTCTCCTTAGTTTACCTACAACAAACTCTAAACTTTGCAGATATTTCTGTGGATTACTAAATAAATGAATTATTAAAGATATCTCAGTGTATATACACCCCAATACTTTCAATTTTAAAACATAGCGGGGGCTGTAATAGCATCTACGTCGTTGTGGATAGCCTCAGCGCTTATTTACCTCAATATTTTCTGCTCAGTTGCAGAGACAGAAGAAAACATACTTAAAAAACTGCATTTATTAATCTAAGAGCTCAGTACATATCTTCAAAGGGCGTCTCTACTGAGAAAAGCCGGATTCCTTGCGGAGTCAATATCTAAGGAGCTTTAAAATAAAAAATTATATTTATATTTAGTTTAAATTATATACAATTTATATTCTTCAGCATTATACACAACAATCCTAATATGACAGCCACAAAATACAAGAGATCTACACTCTTGTGTAATGTCTCTGCAGCCCTTTATAAGAAGCATCACAGTGGGTCTGTCTCCTTTAATACTTTTCTATCTGCTATTATCTGATAAAATATATATATATATTATATCAGATATATAAACGCCAGCTTTAAACGCAGGGAGCTGCGGCTTTAATGCGCAACTTGCAGTTCCTTCGGGTGTATATGGAGATACAAAGCGAGCAAAAGGGCATACCATAGAACAAACATTATTCAGAAGATATATAATTGAGAGACGAGAGATTTATATTTTGTGTATTTAGTGTATATGTATCCTCACTGTGCACTTCACAGGAGAGAAAGAACCTAAAGAAGTTCTTCATAGGTTGGGTAGGCTCTTTTGCTGTTCTTTCTCGGGTTAAACATATAGCTTATATTCTATATCTCTGCATTACGTAGATTGTCCTCTACACAAACATCTTAATCTTTCTTTTCTATAACCACAAAGGAAAGAGAGTAATTGCTTCCAACTCTCCGCTAAAACAACATTAAAGATATTGCTTTAAAGAGCTTCTTGAGACACCTGAGTCTCTCGAGGCCCGTGTAGCAACAACAATAAGCAGCAACAAAATAAAATATTCATTCATTAGCCAGCTAGGAGGCTGATAGCTGGAGATGATAGTTGCAAATCTCTTCTACAAACCAATGTATTAAGAATTCATTCGAGCCCCTCATTTTGACTATAAGCATAAAGATGCATGCACGGAGGAGTTTAAAGTTTGCTGCATAAAATTGTTTCTTAACAGTATCGATGTTAAGCATGAAGCCGAGTTTATCTCTGTATATTGAAGTACTCTCGCTTAAGAATAGTTCTTATACTGTTTGTTTTATATACACCCCTTCCTCTACCTGTGGCTAGCTTACCTCCCTCACCGACAACAGCTTGTTTATTTTATACACTTACTAGAGCTTGAAGCTTTTATGCGGGCTGGAGATTAGAAGATAAAAACAAGTTATATTCAAGCAGCAGCTATGCATGAGTGTAGATTTATACTCTGAGAACTTGCTTCATAGTTTTTTATTGAAGAAGGCATGCGGCAACTCCTCTGCAAATACTGCGATAAAGATAAACAGATATATCTGTGAAAGTTATAAAAAACCTTCTCTTTGGTAGATAAAGTCTGCTGAACAAGTGCTATAAGCAGCATCATTCTTACTCGATTCAGGTGTATGCACCTCTTCCTTTGAAGCAAACAGACACTGCATAACGACCGCCCAACTGTCTGTACACTGCAGCGCAGCACACAAACCAACAGTACCCAGCCCCTCCTCAGGGGCCCCTTTGCAATCGGAGGGGCCCCTGAGGAGGTTAAAAGATATAAAAAATAAATCTTTTAAAGAGTTTAAACGCTGCAGGGCTTAGTATAAAGTCGAGAAAACGACTCCAGCCACAAACTGAATCATAGTGTGTATTATATTTATACTCAAGCTACACAGTTGATTCAGTGTTAGGCATATACAAGTATATATATACATATATATATATATATATTTATTTATATTTGTTTGCTTATATATTTGTTTATTTGTTTATTTATTCAGCACTCATCGAGACCCTAGATGCACGTTATTATCTATTTTGCAACCTTTTTCTCTTGTTTTAAATTCTTGTTTCTTAGCTGATCTGCGCTGGGGTGTATTAGTGGAGTCTATTAAGACTTTTTTTGTGTATTAAAAGCCGCAACAACAGTAAGACCGCCACCCGCCGTGCTGCATGCAGATGTGCAGATACACCGCAGGGATAAGAGGCAGTGTTAAGGTAGCTTGATGCATGCAGCTGAGAAGTTTGTTTGTTTTGCTTTAGACACAGCAGAGGAGAACGAGGGGCCCTAGTATATGAAGTAGAGTTTTTATTTTTTTTTATGAAAAAAGGGTAAAGAGAGGGGTTGTTTGGAGATGGAAGACTAATTAAAGTCAAATACTTTTAATTAAATGTATTAAATATTAAAAAAAGAACAAACAGATCCAGCTTACTCCTTTTCTAAGGGCTTGCTGAGGTGTATATACACCTCAGACTAGAGGGCCCCGTGCACTGGCTAAGCTTCTTTTAATGCGAGGAGTCTTCTTTAAGGCGTAAAACATATGAAAATGAAGATAATTTACAAATTAATTATATTTAATTTATTATTTTCTTAATTTTATTCTCTTGTTTGAGCTGCATTACCCCCTGATTACCGCACATGTATACCCTGCCTTTAGAGCGGGCCTCGGAGCTAACTCTTAGAGGCTTCTGGGGTTTCTCTCCTTATTCTTTACATTTTAAATGTTTTATTTTGTTTGTTTTGTCTTTAATATCTCTTTTAGCTGTCAATAAACTCGATGAACGCTCCTAGAATGACTCCGCGCTGCCGCTGAGAACCTGTTGCTGCTGCTGCTGCTGCTTCTGCTGCTCCCTTTGCATCTCTGCAGCGCTGCAGTCTCTTCTTCTTCTTTTTTCTGTTTGTAAAAGCCCTTATTCTTAGCTTCCTTTAAGGCCTTGTCGAAGTGTCTCCTTCAGAGAAGCAGCAGCAGCAGCAGCAGCAACAGCAGCAACAGCAGCAACGGAAACACCAACAGCAGCAGCAGCAGCAACAACAGCAGCAACGGAAACAGCAACAGCAGCAGCAGCAACAGCATAGGAAGCCAGCATGCCTCGCCTGCTTTGAGGCGAGAGAAGTGGATCGGATGCCCTTCCTCTTCCTTCTAAGCCCTAGACCTCCAAACCCTAAGCCCTAAACCCTAAACCCTAAACCCTAAACCGTTGGGTGTAAATCATAAGAAGGTGTTTTGTTTGTTTGTTTGTTGTATGTTATTTACATTGGATGCACTCAGTTATATACCAGTGCATATATCTGTTTATAAGATATATTTGCTTGTTTCCGATTGACGAGGGTTTACTAGGGTTTAGGGTTTGAGAGACAGGGAACCACTACGGTCTAGGGTTTAGGGTTTAGGGTTTAGGGCAATGGCGCAGCAGTCTCTACTCCGCTCTGCTGTTCCTGAGGGATCTGCTCGTCGTTTATTTTGTCCAGCAATTTTTACATATGCTCGTTTAACTCTTTGGCCGCACAGTTATAGACAATTGAAGAGAGACAGAGGTGTATTAGAGAGAAGCATTAACAGAATTAACGGTTTGCTTCGAGGGATTGGAGTGCTGCAGCAGCAGCAGACAATAGTTGTTGCTGCTGCTGCAGGGTCCCCTGTTTATATTTATGAAACAGATCCTGCAGCAGCAAACAAAGCTGAGAAAGATATTTCTTTTACAGATATTTGGAGGTTAAGACTCCTCGTATTAAAACAACTTAATGCTTTAACTCGAGCAGGCAGTGAAGATGCAGCAACAGGAGTAGAGGAGACAGAAGGAGACAGCAGCAACAGCAGCAGCAGCAGCAGCAGCAGCAGCAGCAGCAGCAGCAATGGAGGGGGGGGAGGCGAGGGAGGTGGATCTCATACTCAATCTTCCAGCTGTACAGACAGCTCGCATCGCAGCTTAAGCAGGACTTCATCACCTGATGCTCTTTATTCGCCTTTGTCTTTAAATGAAGTCATTGCTCCTAGGGGGGAGACAGATAAATATATTCTTTATCTACACGGAGGAGCATTCATCTCTCAAAACCCAGACTTCTACCGCATCTTCTTCAATGGTCAGCCGCCGTTTAGGGTTTAGGGTTTAGGGTTTAGGGTTTAGGATATCAGGTTTAGGGTTTTTTTTTCATTCCGGGCTCCAAAATTAGGGTTTGGAGTTCCTTTTTTTTGAGGATTTCGGGGTTTAGGGTTTAGGGTTTAGGGTTTAGGGTTTAGGGTTTAGGGTTTGTGGGTTTTTCAGACGTTTCTCGTTTAACGGGTGCTCGGATCATAGCCCCGCGTTATCGATTGGCTCCTGAGTCTCTTTGGCCCTGCCAGCTGCTTGAAGTATTTGAGGTGTATAGGCAGCTCGTGCTGCTGCAGCAAATAGATACTTCACGCCTTATTGTTATGGGTGAGGGGATAAAATAAATAAATAAATAAATATATATATATAATATATATACATATATATATACATATATATATACATATATATATGTATATGTTTATATGTTTATTTTTTTAAATGTGTTTTGGTTTAGGCGTTAGAGAGGATTAAATAAATAAAATAAATATAAAAATAACAGAGATAAATGCACAAAGGCATAAATAAATATAAATAAATAAATAAATAAACAGGAAGACAGACAGAGACAGAGAGAAGTAAAGAGAGACAAAGAGAGAGACAGCAGATGCAGATGCCTTTGCTGCTGGTTTGAGGGTCTCGTTGCTGCTGCTGTCCTGCAACTGCTGCTCGTTCTGCTGCTGCTCGTTCTGCTGCTGCTGCTTTTTCTGCTGCTGCTGCCGTCCTGCACATGCTGCTGCTGCTGCTGCTGCTTTTTCTGCTGCTTTTTCTGCTGCTATTGCTGTGCTGCACCTGCTGCTGCTGCTGGTGGTGGTCGTGCCGCTGCTGCTGTTCTGCAACTGCTTCTGCTGCTCGTGCTGCTGCTGCTGCTGCTGCAGGAGACAGTGCAGGAGGCAACTTGGTGGTGACGTTGATGATGCAAATAATAAAATATAATCAAACATTAGCAGAGGGAGAGAAATCTCTTCCGCTACCTCGCGCTGTTGTTCTGCTGTCTCCTTGGCTTGACCTCTCTCAGAGCGGGCCCTCGTACACTGTAAGCCCTAAACCCTAAACCCTAAACCCTAAACCATAAACCCTAAACCCTAAACCCTAAATAAATCCAGAAGAAATGGAGGCGACAGGTTGGCAAGGCAGCGATGTGGCATTCTTAGGGCTTCGGTAGAGCTTAGGGGTTTAGGGTTTAGAATTTAGGGTTTAGGGTTTGGCGGCGAACACAAACTGTAAAACTAATAATGAACCCTTTAGACTAAGCACTAAACCCTTTTAATTGAATGCAAACCCTAAACCCTGAACCCTAATGGATAAGCCCTTTTTGTTGGTTGCAAACACTAAACCCTAAACCCCAAACTCTAGTGGAACGCAAACCCTAAACCCTAAACCCTAATGGAGTGCAAACCCTAGGGTTTATGCTATGCAGTTAGGCGCTCAGCTGAGCCTCTTCTTTCTCTAGCCCTAAACCCTAGAGGACTGCAAACCCTAAACCCTAAACCCTAAACCCTAATATAGTGCAAACCCTAGGGTTTGTGTTGTGCAGCTAAACCGCTCTGCTGAGCCTCTTCTTCCTCTCCTCTCGATTAAGAGAGCTGCTGCTCTCTACCGCTTTGGAAGTATAGCTTTTTCTCTCGACTTCCAAGGCAACGAACTTGTATTAAACCCTAAACCCTAAACCCTAAACCCTAAACAATATTATTTACTACAGTCGAGGCCCCCAACAACAACAACGCTCTGCTGCACGGCCCGTTGGAACGCTGCGAGTCAGGGCTCTAAAGGTCTGAGGATCTCGTGTTTAGGGTTTAGGGTTTAGGGTTTAGGGTTTAGGGTTTGTCGTTCTTGCAGGATAAAACCCCCTTTAGAGACCCTTGGGTGTCTCCGGTTTACCTCAGCGACCCGAAAGTGCTGCGAGAGTTTCCTCCTACTTGTATTCATGCAGGCGCCCTTGAGGTCTGTAAACCCTAAACCCTAAACCCTAAACCCTAAACCTAAGTAGCTGTAAACAACTTTAAATAATCCTAAACCCTAACGGCCTGCAAGAGTCGCCGTGTAGGAATCTCCTGTGCTGCTGCAAGCCGATCCAGTCAACCCAAGGGTTTAGGGTTTTGGGTTTAGGGCTTAGGGTTTGGAGTTGGTGGTGGTGTTTGTTACTCCGTGTGTATTGATTGCTTTTGAGTGTTTGTCTTGTTTCTCTCTGTCTCCTCTTCATCTGTCTCTCTTTTCTTTGTTTGTTTTATTGCGTTATTTTTATTTTAATGTCGTTTATCTTTATCTGCTTTGTTCCTACTCTTTTTGTCTATTTCTCTTTCGTCGTTAATTCATCATTATTATTATTTTTGTCTTCATTTGCTGCACTCTTTCTTTTTTTTCTATACTTCTCTTTCGTGTTGATATATTTATACATCTATCTGCTTTAATATATATAATATAATATATATATATATATATATTAATATGCTTTATCTCTTTATCTGCTGTATAATATAATATCTCTTTAATTAATTAATTAATTTATTTATTTATTTTCTTGTTTTGTTTAGGTTTTGCTTAGCGACTCTCTTATTCTCGCCAGACGCATTAATGAAGCGCATGCAGATGCAGACACCTTCGAAGCCCCACAGCAGCTGCCTCCTCTAACAATACCTACCAGCAGCAGCAGCAACAGCAACAGCAGCAGCAGCAGCAGCAACGGGGAGATGAAAGGAGACGCGACAAGTTCGCTTGAGGAAGGGGCAGGCGGAGGCCTAGAAGCCAGCAGCAGCAATAGCAGCAGCAGCAACAGCAGCAGCAACAGCAGCAGCAGCAATGAGGCGTCTGCTTCTACCCAAAAGGAGACAGCAACGGAGACAGAAGAAAAAGGAGACGATGAAGAACCTGTAGAGGTATTAACATTCTTTTCAGCTGAGAGTTTATCTGATCATCTGCAGCACCCCACAGAAGCAGCAGCAGCAGATGCTGCTGCTGCTGCACCTCCTCCTTACTTCCAGCAGATGGGCTGGCTTTCAGAGGAGACCCTGCAGCAGCTAGAAAAGAAAGGTGTTGTTGAAGCAACTGCAACAGACAGCAGCAGCAGCAGCAGCAGCAAACAGGCAACCGTCACCGTCTGGAAGGATGAATTCCACGTGGTGCGCTTCACGCATTAAACTTCAGGGTTTAGGGTTTAGGGTTTAGGGTTTAGGGTTTAGGGTGTACGTTTGTAGAGCACGCTGGGTATCGTTTCGTCAGCTCGGCGGCTGTGTGTTGCAGGGTTTATGGTCGATGGTTTAGGGTTTAGGGTTTAGGGTTTAGGGTTTAGGGTTTGTGCGTCTCAGTTTCCTTGTTTTGGGTTCTTTGAAGAGCCGTCTGCCTCGGAGTGCGTGCAGCAAATCGCTGATTTTATTAATGCACAGCTGGGAGACCCCCCATCAGCAGCAAATGCAGCAGCAGCAGATGAAGCAGCAGCAGCAGCAGCAGCAGCAGCAAAAGCAACAACACCGTCGAACGAGACTCCCTCAACTGCAGCAGCAGCAACAGATGCTGCAACAGAAACAGATGCTGCAGCAGTAGCAGATGCAGCAACAGAAACAGACGCAGCATCAGCAGCAGATGCAGCAACAGAAACAGGTGCAGCAGCAGCAGCAACGCATGCAGCAGCAGCAAGAGATGCTGCAACGCCAGCAGATGAGTCAGCAACAACACAAACAGCAGCATCAATGAATGCAGCAGCAGCAGCTGCAGCAGCAGAAACAGATACCCCAACAGTGCAGAAGGCAGTAGCACCAGCAGCAAAAGAAGCAGAAAAAGCGGCGGAGGCAGCAGCAGCTGAGGCAGCGAAAGTGGGAGGAGAGACAGCAGCAGCAGCAGCAGCTGCAGCAGCAACAGCAGCAGCAGCAACAGCAGCAGTCTCTCCTTCTTCTGGTCAAACAGAGGCCTTGGATGAAGACATCAAGCGACAGTAACGGAAGTCTCGCTGCTGCTGCAGCAGCAGCAGCAGCAGCAGCAGCAGCAGTAGTAGTAGTAGTAGTAGTAGTAGTAATAGCAGCAGTGATAGTAGTAATAGTAGTAGCAACAGCAGCAGCTGCAATAGCAGCAAGTGCAGTCAGAAGTAGCAGCAAAAGCAGCAACGGCAGCAGATGCAGCAGATACAGCTGAGGAAGTACAGCAGTTAGGGGGGCCCCTCTGCATTGCTGCAGCGGCATCTGTCTGATGCTCTCTTCAGCAAAAGCTGCTGCTCGAGACAGACTGAAGCTGCAGCGAAAAAGCAGCAGCATTCTCAGTCCCTGCAGGTGCTGCAGCAGCAGGTATTGCTGCTGCAGCTGCAGCAGCTGCAGCAGCTGCAGCACGTCTTGATGCAGCAGCAAACCTTGCTACAACAGCAGGCTTTGCTGCAGAGGCAGCGACAGCAAAGTTAGTGCCGCTGCAGGGCTCAGCCGAGAGGGAAAGGCCGTGGGGCAGCAGCAGCAACAGCAACAGCAGCAGCAGCAGCAGCAGCTGCTTCTGCTGCTGCTGCTGTTGCTTCAGGTGCTGCTGCGTTTTATGGAGCAGCAACTTTCACGGCAGCTGCAGCAATCGCTTCTAGAGAGCAGCTTCTGCTGCTGCCACTAGGGCAGCAGCAGCAGCAAGAGTGGATGCAGCAGCAGGCTCAGCAGCAGCAGCAGCAGCAGCAGCAACCGAGTGCTTTTTGCGTCTGCTTTGCTGCTGCGGGGCAGACTTCGTTTATATGCGCATCCAGGTTTGCAGTATATGTACACCTCAGCTGCCCCGATGATGAGTCTCTGTATATCGCTGCTGCTTCACAAACTTCAGTGCACAGCAAGCAGCGTTACCGCTCTTAACCTGCTTAGAGGAGGGCTGAACGATCAGGGTTTAGGGTTTAGGGTTTAGGGTTTAGGCTAGACCTGAGCAACTAGGGTCTATGCGGATAGAGGATTGTGGAGTTGAACCCCCGTTTTGTTCTCATGGCCGTCTATTTCACTCATGGGGGAGCTGCAGGATATAAGGTTGAGGGTTTAGGGTTTAGGGTTTAGGGGTTTCAGCCAAGTATGAACGCAGCAAGTTGGTTCGATGGTGCAGCATTTGAAGGGCTTAAAGACCTCCGCTTTAGTGTTTATTATTCAGGGTTGTTTATGTAGGATTGATGGAGCTGCGTATACAGCTTAGCCTGGGGCGGGAGCGTGGGGTGTATAGACAGCTGTGGGGCCCCCCGTATGGGCACACCGGTTGGAGAGAGCTCGTAAAAAGCAGAAATAATGCATAAAAATGCAATAAAATGCAAATTAAATTATTTTTACTCACTATTTTACCCTTATTTTGATACATTTCATTTAAAAAACGTAAGAAACCATCTGAATATCAACGACAACTCGGGGTGTATGTACACCTCAGAGTGACCTCGGGTATTTATGGAGGGAGATCGGCCCCTTACTGATCTTTTTAGGGCTTTATGCTTGTGTAAATATATTTTAAAAAGTAAATTAGAAAATATTTTCTTTTATTTCAATCAATTTAACTTAGAAGCCCCGAGGGGACCTCCGGGTGCGCGGCGCCTCATCGTGGTGGGTGGGGCCGGGGTGTATCTGCAGCTCTAGGTTTTTGATTTATCTTGAATGTTCTTTTCTTCAGTTAAATCTTTGTTTTATTTTCCCTCTACCGTTCGATCAAACCGCTGCATGCTCTCCTTCCTGCTGCTGCAGCAGCAGCAGCAGCAGCAAGCCACGGGCCTCATCGTAGCCCCGGTTTAGATAGCAGGAGCTACAGCAACAGCAGCAGCAGCAGCAGCAGCAGCATCAGCAGTCTTTCAGTAGCCGGGTCTCGCCGGTCTTATATTTAGGGGCCCTCGTTCTTGATTGCTATTTGCTGCTTCTTTCATTTAGACAAGTAGAGGGAATCGGCGGAGGCTCCTGAACGGCCTGAGGTGTATGTACACTCATTCATTAGGTCTACGTCTATATATATATATATATATATATATTATACACACATATTTACGCGGTGTATGTATATATATTGAACAGGAGTATGTATGTACGTACACCCGAATATATCTGAGTTTTTCTCGCCTCTCTTTTATCTTTAGGGTTTTATTTGCGGTGTCTGCTCATGGATTCTTCTTTGTCTTCTTTGCCTTTACTTCGTTCTCCTTCGTCCTCAGTTTGTTTGAATGATCAGGCCCCATCTGATTTGGGGTGTACGTACACTGCACTCAACGACTCAGTTGCTGCTGCAGGGCAGCAGCAGCCTAGCTGTTCCACCCTCCTTCCTGCTGCAGTCCCCACACCCCACATCTCCTCCGTGCAAACTCGATCCCAGCCGTCTCCCTCTGGGGATCGTCTCCTCCAGGCACCATCTGATGCTCCTGCTGCTGCTTTCATAAGGGAACCTTTGAATGCACAGGGGCCCCCTCTATTAACTGAGGGCCCCCCCTCCTCCTCCTCCTCCGCTGTAGATGCAGCAGCTGCTGCTGCTGCTTCGCTAGCAGCCTGGGGGGCCCCACACGAGGCTTCAGCTTCATTAGGGGCCCCCATGGGGCCCCCCATAGAAAATGAAGGGGGCCCCCTAGAGGGGCCCCCAAACCCTTCTATACCCTCTTGTGCTGTCTGCGGGCGCCCAGCCAGCCGCAGCATTTGGGGCTTTGTTTCTAAGAGCAGCGAAACCTTAGAAGAAGATAAACTGTCTCCTTCTAAGGAGACACTCTCTCTGCACAGCTTATTAACAGGTGAGGTATTTAAGGGGCTCCTCTACAGGCCCTGTCTCCTGTTGCTGCTGTCTCTGCTCCCCTTGCTGCCTCATTTGCTGGCCTTGCTGCTGCTGCTGCTGCTGCTGCTGCTGCTGCTGCTGTAGCAACGGTGCCAAGAAAGAATACAGCAACTCCTGCTGCTGCTGCTGCTGCTTTTGCGGTGCTGCTGTGGCTGCAGGGATCAAGCGAGGCAGCAGCAGCAGCAGCTGCAGCAGCAGCAGCAGCAGCAGAGGGTTGGATCTGTCTGTGCCTTATAGAAGGAGCCTCTCTTCCCTCCGCTCGATCCTTTCTCAAGGCAGCTATGCAGACTACCAGCATCAGCAGGAACAGCAGCAGCAGCAGCAGCAGCAGCAGCAGCAGCAGCAGCAGCAGCAAGAAGATGGCTTGCCAACGTTTGCTGCTGAGCATTCAGATCAAGAGGACCCCCCCACAGAAAGAGAAGACCTAGGGTCTCTAACCCCAGAGAGAGCGAGGGCCCCCTCTTCACCTTATTCTGCAGCTAGCTGTCTAGCTAGCCAGCGAGCTAGCCAACCTTCTGGGGCCCCTGCAGCAGCAGCAGCAGCAGGTGCTGTTGCTGCTGCTTCTGCTGCTTCGCAGAGACAGGGAACCTGGGGAGAGACAGCAGCAAGGTGGGGCCCCCAGCAGCAAGAGGGGCCCCTGCTGCTGCATCTCAATGGCAGCAGCACAACTGAGGGGGCCCCCCTGGGGCCCCCTCCAGCAGAATGCGCACTTATAATGCAGCAGCACGATCCCGTCGATCCCAGCAGCAGCAGCAGCAGCAGCAGCAGTGCAGCAGCAGCAGCAGAACCCCTGAATCCTTCAGGCATTACCAATGCATGCAGCAGCGGCGATGTGGGGGCCCCCTGGGGCCCCTCCTTTAGCTGCAACAGCATTGCGGAGCAGGGAGTGAGTTTAGGTGTATAGGCACCTTTACTGTACTTCAAGGAGACAGAGACAGATATAAAGAGACAGAAATAAATAAATAAATAAATAGATTAAAAGACGAGAATAAATAAAGAGGCAAAGATAAAGAAACAGATAAAGATAAAGAGACAGACAAAGATAAAGAGACAGACGAAGATAAAAAGATAAAAAGGATGAGACAAAGAGGAAGAGACAGAGAGAAGAAGAGGCAGTTGTAGAGACAGACGCAGACAGAGACAGAGACAGAGACAGAGAGACAGAGACAGAGACAGAGAGACAGAGACAGAGAAACAAAGACAAAGAGAGAGACAGAGACAGAGACAGAGACAGAGACAGAGATAAAGAGATAACGGTAGAGAAAGAAACAGAGATAGAGATAAAGAGGGAGACAGAGAGACAGAGAGAGAGAGAGAAAGAGACACAAAGAGAGACAGAGAGAGACAGAGAGAGAGAGAGAGAGAGACAGAGACAGAGAGAGAGAGACAGACAAAGAGAGACAAAGCGAGATAAAGAGAACGCTGACTATGCTGGCATTTCGCTCGTGTTGGGGTGTATGCGCAGCTATCTGCAGCAGAGACAGAGAGCAACACAGCAGCAGGTGTCTCCTCAGCCTCCACTCAGCTGGATAGAGGCAGCAGCAGCAGCAGCAACAATAACGCAATCAGCCGCAGCAGCAAGGCGCTCTATCCTAGGCGAAACAGCAGCAGCAACAACAATAGCAGCAGCAGCAGCAGCAGCACTAGCAGCAGCAGCGTTGCTCCTATGGAATACAACAGCAGAGGCAGCAGCGCCAAGCGACTCAGCCGCAGCTGCTGCGGCATCAGCAGCAGCAGCAGCAGCAGCAGCAGCAGCAGCACATATCAATGCGTGCCTCTTTCTCCTAGCCCTGGGATCGTCTCCTCCAGTGTCGATCCCGCCATCCGCTGCGCCAAGTTCAGAAACACCAAAACCGGTACCCTAAACCCTAAACCCTAAACCCTAAACCCTAAACCCTAAACAGCAAACACATCCTTAGTTCCAAACCCTAAATCGAAACCCTAAGCGCAAACCCTAAACCCTAGCTCTAAACCCTAAACCTTCATGTTTTCTCCTTCCTTGCAGAGAAACAAAGTTTCCTGGGCGGGGCTCTTCATGAAGCCGAGATCTTCGGTGTGCCTAAACCCTAAACCCTAAACCCTAAACCCTAAACCCTAAGCCCTAGACAAAAGACCGATGCATCAACCAATGAGCCCCAAACTAGCACCCTCTCCTCTCAACCTGGATGCCTGCAAAGCGCAGACACAGAAAGGGTTTAACGTCAGTGTTTAGGGTTTAGGGTTTAGGGTTTAGGGTTTGTGCGGCAGCTGACTACGCTGCAATTGTACGGGGCATAACTGACGGGCTTGTCTCTTCTCTTCGCGGGCTGCAAGGGTAACCTAAACCCTAAACCCTAAACCCTAAACCCTAGAAGAGCTGCGTAGGCTTTGCATTACGTTTGGGGTTTGCTTTGGTTTGTTGGACTCGATATTTGAGTATCGAGGGCTTAGGGTTCAAGACGAGGGTTTAGGGTTTAGGGTTTAGGGTATAGGGTTTGTGCCTTTCAGTCCTCCACATGACAACAAGAGGCTTTCTCCTGCTGCCGAACGGAACAGCAGCAGCACCAGCAGCACCAGCAGCAGCACCAGCAGCACCAGCAGCACCAGCAGCAACAGCAGCAGCAGAATGTCTCCCACCTCAACGGAGGGCCCTCCCTCCGGGCCTAAACCCTCAAGAAGCCCTAAACCCTCCAAGACCCCTAAACCCTCAACAAACCCTAAACCCTCAACAAACCCTAAACCCTCAAGGGGGACCCACTGCAGCACAGGGGCCCTTGGAGACTCCTTGCAAAGAAGGAGACAGTTGTATGAAGCGGAGACAGAGGGCTGCCTCGCCGAGGTATCCTAAACCCTAATCCCTAAACGCTAAACGCTAAACCCTAAACCCTAAACCCTAAGTCTATTTCGCTGGCGCTCGTCCTACAAGCAAACCATGCGAAGGAGGCGGAGGACGCCTGCAGCTGTATTGCTGCCCCTCCGTTTACTCGTCTACACTTTAGGGTTTAGGGTTTAGGGTTTAGGGTTTATTGTTTCCTGCTGCAGAGAGAAGAAGCTGTTTGCTCCCAGTCCCTATCAGAAGACCTCGAGTTAATGGGTGGGGCAGCTGAAACCCTCTACTGTCTCCTAGCCAAGTATAGAGGGGCCCTTAGGGGGCCCGTACAGGGGCCTTTAGGGGGGCCCCCCGGGGGGCCCCTGGGGGGCCCCCTGGGGGTGCCCCTGAGGGGGCCCCTGGGAGGGCCCTTGGGGGGGCCCCCATGGGGGCACCCACGACTCTCACCCCCACCTGCTAGAAGATCAACTCATCAGAGCATGCGATCTCCAAGATGTAAACCCTACTGCTGAAACCCTAAACCCTAAACCCTAAACCCTAAACCCTAGATGCAGACTGTGAAAACCTAGTTCTCAAAACCTAAACCCTAGGCCTGAAGCCCCGGGCCCAAAGACCGTGACTGCACCTGCGAGACAGGAGCTTCAAGAGCAGCAGCAACAGCAGTTTCAAGAGCAGCAGCAGCAGCAGTAGTAGCAGCAGCAGTAGTAGCAGCAGCAGTAGTAGCAGCAGCAGCAGTAGCAGCAGCAGCAGCAGCAGCAGCATTTGCTTTGTTTCTGTCTTCAGGGCCTAGGGGGGGTTGGAGGCCCCTCAGCAGCAGGGGCCCCACTGAGGGGCCTCACGAAGGCAGCTGGAGTAGACGATCCCGCAGCAGGGGCCCCTGGGGGCCCTGGGGGGCCCCATGGGGGCCCCCATCTGAAGCAGCAGGCAAGTGCACAGCAGCTGCATAGCGCTAGGGTTTAGGGTTTAGGGTTTAGGTTTAAGACGCTGCATCGCCCTCATCTATACGAAGGCCCAAACCCTAAACCCTAAACCCTAAACCGTCATGAAATGGTCTCTGCTGTTTGTCTTTTACAAACACTTTCTCAGGCTTTGCTGCAGACAGCTGCTGGGGATCGTCTCCCTGTCTCCTCAGCAGGAGCGAGTGGGGGTTGGGGGGCCCCCCACCAGAATTGTCTGCTGCTGCTGCTGCTGCTGCTGCTGCACAGGAAGGGCCTCCAGGCAGAGCAGCAGCGCCTGCTGCTGCTCGCAGGGGGCGCCGCTGGGGTCCTCCCCTGGGGGCCCCCGTACCCATGGGGGCCCACGTACCCAGGGGGGCCCCCGTACTCAGGGGGGCCCCCAAACGACTGAAGAAGAGCTGCATTCGTTCAGCCTCCGCAGGAGACGCCAGACACCAATTCAGCAGCAGCAGCAGCAGCAGCATCAACAGCAGCAGCAGCAGCATCAGGGGGCTCTATAATACCCCACAGAATTTGGAGCACTCATCATCGTGTTGGGATCGATCGCTCCCCTTCTTGCAGCAGCAGCAGCAGCAGCAGCTGAGGCAGCACCGTCTCCCACAGCAGCAGCAGCAAAACCCGCATATCCAGCAACAGCAGCTCTCAGCATTCCTTCTGCAGCAACAGCAACCAATAAGACAGCAGCAGCAGCAGACACAGCAGCAGCAGCAGCAACAGCAGCAACAGCAGCAGCTCCAAGAGGCCTTTTTAGGGGGCCAGCAGCAAACAGCTGCACGGTGTCTCTCTTGTGTGGGGAGTTCACCGAAAGGCCCCCGCAGCAAAGCAGCAGCAGCAAATGCTGCTGTTGCTGCAAGCAGCACGACTGGATGTTGCTGCTGCTGCTGTTGCTGCAGCAAGAGCAACCGCCGCCGGCACGGAGCAGCCGCAGCAGGAGCAGCAGCAGCAGCAGCATCTCCCAGCCGCCCCCCTAGTGTCTCCTTGCCTCCTGACTCTACTTCAGGGGCCCCCAGGGGGCCCCAATCTCAGCTATCAACGCCATCGTACAGAAGCTTTAGAGAGGGGGCCCCCCCGCAATCTTCTTCACCAACAGAGGGGGCCCCTGAGGGGCCCCCAGGTCTGTACAGTGCCTCTTCTCGCCGCCGCAGGAGCAGCAGCAGCAGCAGCAGCAGCAGAAGCAGCAGCAGAAGTGGGAGGCCTAAAAGCAGCAGCAAAGGAGCGAGCTTACGGGTCTACAAAAGAAGGGGGGCCCCCACAACCCCCTCGGAGACCCCTTTGGGGGCCCCCCATGGGGGCCCCCCTGGGGGCCCCTCTAGGGGCCCCACAGGGGAACTACCTGGGGCCGTCAGTGAAAGGGGACCCTCTCTGTTAGATTTGCCTCTAAAGGAGACACCAACTGAGGTGTCTGTGGAGACACTTCAAGCAGAGTCTTCCCTCTTCTCCCGTAGCAGCAGCAGCAGCAGTAGTAGCAGCAGCAGCAGCTGCATGCTGCAGAGGCAGCAGGGGCCCCACAACCCTCCTGGGGCCCCCAAAGAAGGCTCCATTACCTGGAGAGGGCCCCCCCCTACCCTGCTGCCAGCTACATATACACCCCGAGGTGTATCTGCATCTAACCCCACATCCAATAGGGGGGCCCCCCCTATTAGGGGGCCCCCTCAACCCTGGGGACCCCCCTCTAAGTTCGCGTTAGGGTCGGGGGCCCCCCCTTCAGGGTTTATCTTAGGGGGCCCCCCAGCAGGGGGTTCTCTCGCAGCAACAGCAGCAACAGCAACGGCAGCAACAGCAGCAGCAACAGCAGCAGCAGCAGCAGCAGCAGCAGCAGCAGCAAATAACCCCTTTGCAGGAATGGGGCCCCCTGAACGACTCAAAGAGCCGACACAGCATGGGGGCCTCCCTCGTTTTCCTCCTCTGTCTCTTCACCGCTGCTTCTATGCTGAGGGGCCCCCAACAGCAGGAGATGCAGACACCAGAGATGCAGAGCAGTCAACACTGCAGCAGCAGCAGCAGCAGCAGCAGCAGCAGCAGCAGCAGCAGAAGCAGCAGCAGGAGAGGGAGGCGTCGGCAGGTGCTTCTGTAGCGGAAACTTCATGTGCTGCAGCAGCAGCAACTGCAGCACCACCAACAACAACAACAGCAGCAGCAACAGCAGCAGCACCAACAGCAGCAGCAGCAGCAGCAGCAGCAGCAGCAGCCAATCCCCTTGAAAGTGCTGCGGGTCTCCATAGGGCATCTTCTTCCTGCAGTAGCAGCAGCAGCAGCAGCACTTTGCTGTGGGGCCCCACATCCAGTTGCTTAGAAGACACCCCCCAAGAGAAGCTCAAAACAATGCCTCTCTTTAGCAGCAGCAGCAGCAACCGCAGCAGCAGCAGCAGCAACAGCAGCAGCAGCAGCAGAAGAATAGTCATGGAGGCTCCAAGCATTTCACAGACATTTCGATGGGGGGACGGCTTAGGGGCCCCCAGGGGCCCCGGGGCCCCCCCTCCTTGCAGCAATAAAGCTGCAGTGCTGCATGCGCTGCAGTGGGGTGTACGTTTAGGTGGGTCTTGCTGCTAAACCCTAAACCCTAAACCCTTCTCGTTTCTGCTGCTGCTGTCTCTGTTTTGTCTCCCTTCGCCGTTTGCTGCTCCCTTCAATGGTCTCCTCAACGCCGCAATCTGCCCTCTACCCATCTGCTGCTGCTGCTGCTGCTGCTGCTGCTGTTGCTGCTGCTGCTGCTGTTGCTGCTGCTGCTGTTGTTGCTGCTGCTGCTGTTGCTCTTATTGCTGTTGCTGTTGCTTTTATTGCTTACTTCTGCTTCTGCTGCTACTCCCCTGCTACTGCTGTTGTTGTTGCTCCTGCTGCTCTGCTACTGCTGTTGTTGCTGCTGTTGCTGCTGTTGCTGCTGCTGCTGCTGCAGGGCCGCGACAGCGAGCGGAAGTGCTAGCAGCATTTGAGACAGAGTGGAGGACATTGAATAAATTTGTATTGGCGTTGAAACCCCACAACGAAGGAGACAGCAGGAAGCAGCAAAAAGGAGACAGAGAGACATACCCAAATGACGCTCAATCTGCTGCACAAACAGCAACGCAGCAGCAGCAGCAGCAACAACAGCAGCAGCAGCAGCAGCAAGTACAGAACGCCTGGAGCCTTGGAGCTATCTACGCACTCTGCGGCGAACAATACCTACTAGTAAAACCATGCTGCTGCTGCTGCTGCTGTTTTTGCTGCTGCTGTTGCTGCGGTGTTGCTACTGCTACTGCTGGTGTTGCTGCTGCGGGTGCTGCTGCTGCTGTTGCTGCTACTTCTACGTTGCTGCTCTTCTCGTTTCTTGCTTCCTTTTGGTGCTGCTGCTGCAGTAGCTGCTGCTGCAGTTGTTGCTGCTGCTGGTCCTATTGCAGTAGTTGCTGTTGTTGTTGTTGCTGTTGTTTGTATTGTTGCTGCTGCTGCCGTTTGCGTTGCTGCTGCTGTTGCTGTTACTGTTGCTGCTGCTGCTGCTGTTTCTGTTGCTGTTGATGCTGCTGCTGCTGCTACCTAGTGTCTTCTGCTGCTCTTAGGGTTGGTTGCGCCCTGCTGCCAGCAGAGGGTTTAGGGTTTAGGGTTTAGGGTTTAGGGTTTGTGCATTTGTGCTCCAGATATGCAGGCGGCGGCCTTCGCCTGCTGTTCTCACCCCTTCTAATATTTATAAATATTTGTTTTATGAGTCTTTCTCTGCTTCCTTCTCTCCTGTGTCTGCTGCTGCTGCTGCTGCTGCTTCTGCTGCAGCAGCAGGTGCTGCTGCTGCTGCTGCAGCAGCAGCAACAGCTGCAGCAGCAGCAGGCTTTGATGCAGTTCTCCTCAACCAATGGGAATAACCAAACCCCCAGAAACCACTGCCCCGCGAGGGTTTAGGGTTTAGGGTTTAGGGTTTGGTGTTTATGCTTTCTCTCTATACCTTCTTTATCTACGCTGAAGCTGCCTTCTCAGCTTAAACCCCACGCACCTCTGCTAATCTTTGTTGGGGTTTAGGGTTTACGTTTAGCTCCGTTTGTCGGTGGTTTAGGGTTTAGGGTTTAGTGTCTAGGGTTTAGGGTTTAGGGTTTAGGGTTGTTTAGCTCTTATTGTTGAGGTTTAGGGTTTAGTAAATACTAAGAGGATCTGAAGGAAACCTCTAAAGGATAAGACACTCTATTGAGGGTTTAAGGTTTAGGGTTTAGGGTTTAGGGTTTACGGTCCCCTAGCCGTGCTGGTGGTTCATTTATGGTTAGGGTTTAGGGTTTAGGGTTTAGGGTTTAAAGACACACAACGAAACTTTAGATGAAATGACTAGCTTTAAATCCCTTAACGCTCCAATGCAAGCCCTAAACCCTAAACCCTAAACCCTAAACCCTAGATCGAGTATCCCGGGGGCCCCCCGGGGGGCCCCCCTTCCTGTATTACGGTGATAGGGGGGCCCTTCGTTGTTTATTGCTCTTATTAATTCGCACCCCTTCATTTTATTTTAATAAATTATTTAATTTATCCTTTTTACTTGTTTGTTGCTGCCTCTTCGCTCTCCGCTTCCAGCAGCAACAGCAGCAGCAGCAACAGCAGCAGCAGCAGCAGCAGCAACAACAGCAACAGCAACACCAGCAACACCAGCAACACCAACAACAGCAGCAGCAGCCGCAACAACAACAGCAGCAACAGCAGCAGCAGCAACAGCAGCAGCAGCAACAGCAGCAGCAGCAGCAGATAATGCTAGAGAGCCTATGAAGAAGACAAACAAAGTTATGTATTATGTCTTCAGTCTTCTATACATTAACTCGTCAAGGGGTATATAGGGGGCCCCCCTGCAGGGGCCCCCCACCCCCGAAGAAGAAATCTACTCCTCAGATTAAAAAACCAAACCCGTAAGGCAAACCCTAAACCCTAAACCCTAAACCCTAAACCCTAGTCCCTGAATTGAGTGCCCACTTCGCAACCGCCGAAACCCCTGCTGAAAACCTAAACCCTAAACCCTAAACACTAAATCCTAAACCCTAAACACTAAACCCTAGGCTATCGTGTGTACTTCCACAAACCCTAAACCCTAAACCCTAAACCCTAAACCCTGATGATGAATTTTGAACCCGTAAGCTGCGCTGTCATCATGATGTTTTGCGCATCCCTAATTCTCGCATCCGTGCTTTGAAAACCCTAAACCCTAAACCCTAAACCCTAAGCCCTTAATGTGCTTCAGGGAGTCTGAGGTACCGCAGCATTTGAGGCGCTACCGTCCGCACCTCCCTGAGTCTCTTGTGGTAGAGACAGTAGAGTTCTTAAAAAGCAGCAGCAAGATAAGATCTTTGCTTGAGCTTATTTTCTCTCCTGCGAACCCCTCTGATGGTCTTCAAGACAGACAAGACATGCAAGCGCAAATCGAAGTCTTTCACCTCAACAAACAGGTTACATACATACACCCCAATCTAACTGGCTAGCTAGCTAGCTAGCCAGCTAGCTAGCTAGCAGGCTAAACTAGACAGGCAGCTAACCAGCTAGCCAGCTAGGCTTGACAGCTAGCTAGCTAGCTAGCTAGCTAGCTACACTGGACGGACAGCTAGCCAGCTAGCTAGCTAAACAGCTAGCTAGCTAGACAGCTTGATGTCTGTGTCTGAGTGCAGCGAGCGGCGCAGCCCTGTATACACCTATCTATTTCTCAATCTCTATCTATCTACCTATCTCCCTATCTACCTAGCTAGCTAGCTAGGTAGGTAGCTAGCTAGCTAGCTAGCTACCTACCTAGCTAGCTAGTTAGCTAGCTGCATATATATTTGATGTCTGTGTCTGAGTGCAGCGAGCGGACCAGCCGTTTATACAGCGGGAATGCGCAGCAGCTGCTGCAGCTTTCAGAGCCCTCAACGCAATGCCAGCAGATCTCTTTGCTGAGGCTGTTCAAAGCAGCACTGCTGCAGCAACTGCAGCAGCAGAAAATGCAGCAGCAGCAGCAGAAAGTCCAGCAGCAGCAGCAGCAGCAGTAGCACCAGCAGCAGCAACAACAGCAGCAACAGCAGCAGCAGATGATGATGAGGATTGGTCTGCTTATCGGCAGCAGCAGTTCCCTGAGGGTTTGGCGTTTCATCGGGTGTATCGACAGCAGCTATTAGAGTCTCTCTCTGCTGAAGAGAAACAAAAGCTGCAGGTCTTTTGTAACTTAATTTATCTCCGGTATCCTCTCGGAGACTTAAAAAAGAGACAGCCGCATCTCTTCTATGCACCAGAGGCGCAAGTTGCACTAAAAAATAAACAAACTGCAGTTAAAAATAAAAAAAAATAAACCCTAAACCCTAAATAAACCCTATATAAACCCTAAACCCTAAACCCTAAACCCTACACAAACCCTAAATAAACCCTAAATAAACCCTTAACAAACCCTAAGTAAACCCTTAAGAAACCCTAAATAAACCCTAAATAAACCTTAAATAAACCCTAAATAGACCCTAAACCCTAAATGAACCCTAAATAAACCCTAAATAAACCCTAAATAAAACCTAAACAACCCTAAACCACTGCGAAAGACAAAGAAAAAGGGTTTATATAAATCTACCTGCCCTCAAAGGCGGTAGAGGGGGTTTGAACCTGAACAAAGGGTTCTTAATTTAGGGTTTAGGGTTTAGCGGGTGCGGCTGATGATTCTATCGAGGGTTGTTGAGGCATATCCTTTATCACGAATCAGCTGTCTCCTTCTATCTGTCTCTTCTTCGCTTGTCTCTTCATCAGAAGCGCTGACTTTGTTTAAACCTTTAAAAACCCCGAGCCGCTCTACCGAAACAAACACACACAACGCAGGGTTTAGGGTTTAGGGTTTAGAGGCGCAGACTCAAACACACTGGATAATATGGGAGCTAAATGACGTCAGCTCAATGCAGTTTAACCTCGAGGGTTTAGGGTTTACGGCTTGGCTTAGGGTTTAGGGTTTGGGTAGTAGGGTCGAGGGTTTAGGGTTTGGGTAGTAGGGTGGAGGGTATATTGCTTCAGGTTTAGGGTTTAGGGTTTAGGGTTTGGCTTTATGACATAAGTTTTTAGGGTTTTATATTGATGGTTTAGGGTTCGTTTCTGCTCTAAAAGAGAGGTTTTTCTTCCGGGTTTCTTCTTAGGGTTTAGGGTTTAGGGTTTAGGGTTTAGGGTTTACGGAGTTTGCGTTCTACATGTTTTTCGTCGATATGATTATCTCCCCAGGGGTCTTTTCCGCGTATTTGTTGCATGCATTGACCTTTAAAATATAATAAAACTAGAGGTAGGTTTACTTCATTAAACTTCGGCAGTACATCAGCAACAAACGCCTTCACAAACTTTATATCTTTATGCTTCTTTGCAAGGGCAGCAAAAGCAGCATTAAGCAAAACGCATGCAGACACACTCTCAGAGTATAGATTAACAACCACATATGTACCTCCCCCCCCTTGCTGCTGCTGCTGCTGCTGCTGCTGCTTGTCTGCTGCTGCTTCGTCTTCGTCTGCATCGGGGTCTTCTGCTGAGGCTTCTGTTACTTCTTTAACAAAATCATCTTTACTTATTTGGATTATCTCCCCGAACCTGCAAACAATAAACAGAAAAATAAATATAAATGTGCGTACACCCCGTAGAAGCAATACAAACATATTTAAAATAATAACACAAACCCCAGTAATAAGAATGCCTTCTACTGCTTCTGCTCTTTCTTGCTGCTGCTGCTGCTGCTGGTCCTGACTGAGTAAACGCTGCTGCTGCTGCTTCAGTGGCTGCTGCTGCTGCAGTATGTGTTGCTGCTGGAGTTTCTACTACTGCTGGAGTCTGTGCTGCTGCTGCTGCTGCTGCTGCTGCTGCCAGTGCAGCAGCAGCCAGCAACACGAGCGGCCCCTGTATATTGCATTTCTACTGCAGCAGAGAGTGTGCATGCGTATGTATTAATATATATTTGCTTGTGTTGCGTCTGTTGATGGATTTTAAAGAAAATTTCTACCGGTTTCTCTTCTGTTGGCGTTTGAGTTCTTGAATGCGTTTTTCTCTGTATTTTTGAAGAACATCTTCTTCAATATCATCTTCTAACTCATCTAATTGAGAAAGAGATTTAGAAGCAAGAGGATCAACGGATTCGAGAGCATCTACGAGTTGTTTTGTCTTTTCTTCTTCGGTTTCACGCACTGGCTTCGGAGGTAAATTGCCGAATTTGCGCTGTAAAGAGTCCCATTCGGTCTCGATATCATCGGGATGTGTTGTAGACATTCTAAATATACAACTACAGAAAAAAAATCAAGAAAAATTACACAAAAAACACAAAGAAATTCAATATATTGTATGAGATACACAAACACACCCCTACGTGTTCATGTAGCTGCCTATACACCCCAACGCTGTATGCACAAACCAACAAACCCAGAACAAAAATTACACAATAAAACCAATATTTCTACTTTATATTTAATTTCTTTTATATTTACACATTAATATACACATAAAGCAAAAGCCGCTTCTTACAACAGAGCCTCAGGGGCCCCCAGGGGGGCCCCCAACCTGTAGGGGGCCCCCATGACCCCCTAGACCCTATACCCTACACCCTAAACCCTAAACCCTAAACCACTAATGTGAAACCTTGCAGTTGAGCGTCTGCATCTTTTCCTTTTTCTGCTGTGCACTGCACGTCCCTGAGTGCTGCCGTGAGGTGAAAAACTGCAGTTTTACTCGTAAACCCTAAACCCTAAACCCTAAACCCTAATATCTTCTATGGCCTCTTCGTTTCCCGAACAGGGGCCTGTTGCAATCAATACAAATGCCTGTTTCCTCTTGTCTTCCCTCTGCATTAATACGTCATCGCTCTTTTCTTCCTTCTTCTTCATCTTCTTCACCGTGTAGAAGGCAGGGGCCCCTCAGGGGGCCCTTGGGGGCCCCCCACTTATACGGTACCCAGAGGGGCCCCCTGCTGTGGGGCCCCCGACTCTCTTCTGCTGCTACCTTTCAGCTGCAGCAGCAGCGGGCTTTCGCAGGTCTCTCTTCAATATGGGGGGCCCTTCAGGATCGCCTAAGAGGGTACCAAAGAGGCCCCCAAAGGGGCCCCCAGGGGGCCCCCCCTATTAAAGGAGAAGAGGCGCAAGCTCCTCCAATTGCTGGGGGCCCCCTAGGGGGGCCCCTAGGAGTGAGTAAGAGCAGCGAAGTGATACAGCAGCAATTGATGAAGATTTATAAGAACGTAACACCGGAGGAGAGAGAGAAAATGAAGAGGCAGAAAGGCAAAGACCCTGTGGTATAAACCCTAAACCCTAAACCCTAAACCCTAAACCCTAGACCCTAGAGCTTGTGCATGACGAGTGTTCCTGCGTTGTGTTTCGTAGTTGTACGTTGATGTATTGTTAAATTATTTTATTATTTTATATTACTTTTTAATTTTTATTGTTTTATTCTTCTTTTGTTTTACTCTTAATTTCTGTTGTTTTCTTCTGTCTTTTATTGATGTTTATTATTTTTATTGTTTGATGTTTAATGCATTTAATTATATTGCTGTTTATTATTTATTTATTTGTTTTAATTTTCTTTCTTCATTTATTTCTTTTGATTGTTTTTATTGTGTATTTGTTCAATTCTCTTTACTTCTTTTAATATTTTTAATTGTTTTTACTATTATATTTGTTTTCTTCTTCAGTATTTCCGCGAGTTAAGTTTAACTGAGTTTAATGCTTTAAGAGAAGAGAGCGCCTTCTTATTAAAAGACAAACATTTGTGGTGTATAACCCCAAGACAAACAGCACAAAGAGAACTCCCTATACAGCGACATCTCAGGGCCCCCGTGCAGCAAACCCTTTACAGAGTCTTCAGGTATGCATTAGGGTTTATTAGGGTTTATTAGGGTTTATTAGGGTTTATTAGGGCTTATTGCTGGGGTTTATTAGGGTTTATTAGGGTTCATTGGGGTTTATTAGGGTTTATAAGGGTTTCTGAGGGTTCGTTAGTGTGTATTAGGGTTTATTAGGGTTTGCTAGGGTTTGTTAGGGTTTATGGGGGCTTATTAGAGTTTATTAGGGATAAGGATTTGGTAGGGTTTAGGCATCATTGGGGTTTAGGGTTTAGGCATCATTAGGGTTTAGGGTTTAGGGTTTACGTTTACGAGGGTTTGGCGGTTAGGAGTGCTTGGAGCTTCTGGTTTAGGGTTTAACGTTGAATGGGTATTAATTAGGGTTTAGGGTTTACTAGGGTTCAGGAGTCATTAGGGTTTAGGGTTTAGGGTTTAGGGTTTGTGTGCAGGCGGCATCAGGAATACCCTCAAATAGCGTGGCAGTTGCTACATCTTATTTTAGAAAGAGTTGAAAACGAAGAACTAAAAAAAAGTTAGAAAACCCTAAACCCTAAACCCTAAACCCTAAACCCTAAACCCTAAACCCCGATCTGACGAGGGTTCATTTTAGTGGTTTTAAATAATTTTATTTGTTTGAATTATAAAAAAAGAAACGACCTTAACACCAGCTGTAGCTCCTGCAATAACGACGCCTGCTGCAGCAGCAGCTGCTGCTGCATCTGCTGCTGCTGCTGCATCTGCTGCTGCATCTGCTGCTGCATCTGCTGCTGCTGGAGGGTGATGCGTTGGTGTGTGCATATGTTTGCTTTGTTTGTTTTGTTTGTTTTATTCTTTCTGTTTGTTTTATTTGTTTTATTTGTTTTATTTTCTTTTTATTTCTTTGTTCGTTTTATTTATTTGCCTTATTCTTTTTTGTTTTGTTTGTCTTACGTGTTTTATTTGCTTTGTTTTTTATTTGTTCTTCGTGTGTATGCTGAGTTATTATTTTTCTGCTTTTTTAATATATTTTTTGGTTTTGTTTGTTTTGCTGATTTGCTTTATTATATGTACTCTGATTTATTCTTTGTTTAGTTTTTGTGTTTGGCTTGTATGATATATATATATATATATGTATATAT
>NW_013547353.1:0-32529 GCF_000499425.1 Eimeria acervulina
CACCCACCCACCCACACACACACACACACACACACACACACTCACGCCTCATACCTTGCCGTACCTGCGTCCATGCATCAACACGCATCGATATGCATGTGTGTGCGTTTGTAATCGTATATATGTATATATATGCCTCTATCTTCTATAGTCTAACGCACATGCAAGGATTCACTCGTGAATGCACACGCACTTACGAACACAAGCAGCATGCCTTTACTGAAATAGTGCAAAACCATTCACACACGCAGGCTGCGTGAAGTGAAGCCCATCAAGTACACAAATATCTTCATCGATAATCGGCTGTGTATGGACACCTCGTGTGTGCGTTCCCTCAGATAGATCGCATGCAACCCACTCGCTGTTCCGGCTGTGGGGCGCCGCTGCAAACCCAGGAAGAATCTGCCGTGGGTTTTGTGCCTAAGCACAAATATGAAGAGTATTCAGGTGAGTACGCAAGGCTGCGGAGGGCGCCCAGGGCACCAGGAGCGACCGGGGTCGCTCCACTCCGTAGGGCGTCTCATACGAGCGTGTGTAGGGTTCCAAGAGGATCCTTGGGCCTGCAGAAGCCCCTTCGGGTTTGTGTGACTGTAGACTCCGCTGTCTGATGGATATACGACATTGCGTAGTTGGCGATTCCTTGCACATTGCTCTCAAGTTATCTTCTGATTAACGCTTGCTGCTTTGCTATAGGGGGAATAATGCTGGCATGTGGTTGTGCAGCTGTATACACCTTTAAAATTAAAGCTTAAATCCCAAATTAAAGCTTAAACCCCCTATCCTTTTGAGCATTTTGTTTGCTCGCGCCAAAACCCTAAACCGACATCATGAACACTCAACCCAGGGCGTGTATTAAGAGATTAGGGCACCCGATGTATAACCGATGCGCAGCTAAGACGGGAACAAGCTGCGTTCTTTTCAAAGTGACTGGCGCTTAGGGTTAGGGGTTAATGGCTTAGAGCTTGTGCGAGCTAGGGGGCAGGGTGAAGCGGCTGCCGCGGCCTCGAGGAGAAGTTGTGGAGTCGGTCCCTGACGGTGTGGAGGTGATGCAGGTAATGCTTGGGCGGGGACTGAGAAGAACTTTAGTCATTTCCTTTTGCACATCGCTGTCTTGCATTTTGGTCGAAGCTGGGATATGATATGCAATGAGCAGCTTCCGCTTTTGCCTGCCTTCATCTGCATCATCTCCAACTGCATGCTTCACAAAGCGGGTCCGGGGAAGGGAGTGAACGTGCCTGCCGCAGAACTGGTGAAATGGTACTTCTTGAGACCTGCGGATACACCCCATAAGCCTGCGGTGTATGTGCAGCAAACATCTCCGAAGTTCCGCCTACGCACGAGTCTCCTCACCTGTCAGCGCTGTTACCGCATGCAGGTACTTTTGCACCTTTGCGCTGGCAATGCGCTGTGCATTACTTTGTTCAAAGAAAGACGTTTAGCACTATTATTATTATTATTATTATTATTATTATTATTATTATTATTATTATTACTAATTATTATTATTGCACTGGGCATGTGCCTGCTTGCTTGCTGCGTGTCAATGTTGTACTGCGTGCCTTGCTTACGTGCACATTTTTTTGCTTCTTGGAAAGCAGTAGCAGCAGCGGGTGCTGCGGCTCAACAGCTGCTGCTGCTGCAGCTGCAATAGCAGCCTCTGCTGCTGCTTGCGGGTGTCTGTCTGCGTACGTACACCATAACAGCCATACGCATGCTTGCAATTCAACTGCATGCTGCTGTGTGCGTTTGGGTGTGCCTTCAGCACTACCGCAGCATAGACACTTCATGGGAGCGCTCGGCAGTTGCAGCGGCTGGCTGTTTGCCTGCTTTGTCCGCTCCCTCGGTGATAACGCAGCTGACAAGAGTGATGCCAAATAACTCAATTGTCTTAAAAGTTGTGGATATCTGCGACCTGGAGCTGTCTGTAGTTCCAGAGCTCTTCGCTGCATGCAGAGAAAAAGGTCTCAGGGCAATCTGGGTGGTGAACCGCGTCGATTGTCTTCCCAAACACACCGACCTGAATCAGTCAGTTTTCTTTTCTGGTTTCTCTAATGTATACCAGGCACACCTGTTGACACAACGCAGCATGCATCAGCTGGGTGGACACGCCAGCACTTGTACACTAGGCAGCAACAATGCAAACATGCACTCACACAGCAGACACAACGTGGACCCACGCACGGGCCTGGGCAAGTTTTATGCACTACCCTCGTGAGGGTAGTGCATAAAACTTAATTTGGTGCAACACCAAGAACAAGCAGGAATTGCAAATGGGACACAGGGTTTCGCATCTGAGACGAATATCTTATGCGTGTATTGGATGAGGCAGGCTGCACATACACATGTGTACTCTGGTGTGGATAAATCTGCTTGCATGTGCATGCATTACGAAGTGCATTCACGCGGCAGCCAGTGCATCTAGTCCAAGAATATTAAATATGTAGTGAGGTGTACGAACAGCGCAAATGTTGTTTGTCAGAGTCAAACAGTGGGTCAGGCGAATGGTGCGGCAAATCCGCAATGTTCACATCGATGACTGTGTCCTTCTCTCCTCTGCTACAGGTTAGCACGTGCATTGCCTGCAGTTGTAGTACAATAAGTACATAAGAACAACCGCAACAAAGATATATAATGAATACAATATACACATAATGCGTTTGCAAGTGCATTACCAGTTTTCTTCGTTTTGTCTGCGGTTCTGGTTATGCGTATGCTTCTGATTTGGTCCCTCTCTTTCTTTCTGTCTCCGTTGCTGTTGCGGTTCAATTCCACCCTCTGTCTCTGTGTCTATGCCTCTATTCGTTATTTTGCCTTAATGATGTTAAGCACAGTGTACTACCAATTCGAATGTACGGACGATACGTTAGTACATCTCTCTTTGTTGCCTCTGCTTTCTTTTCTCCTATTTTGTATTCCTTTTCGCCGTTGTTTTGCCTACCTTCGGCTCTCTTTGTTTGTTTTGTTCCTTTCTTAATCTGTCCGTTTGTTTTCTTCTGTCTTTATGTGCGTTGCTTTCTGTTGGTGAGTGCTGTCTTTCTGCTTCCTCCGTTTGTCTTACACTGTTTCCTACTGGCTATTTTGATGGTTAATTTTCTGCCTTTGTCACCAACGCATTTTAGGATACGGCTTCGACAGCCTGGAACGCCGCATCGGTGAACTGCTGTCAGAAGACTCCGGGGGAGAGGCAGAAGGGAGCGCAAACATAGGAGGAAACACACAAAACCAGGAGACCGAAGGGAGATTCATGTTTGTTGTGGGGCGGGTCAACGCGGGCAAATCTACTTTTGTGAACCGCTTCCTCAAATTCGTCGGCTATAAGTTAGAAATACAATTGCTGCTGTACTTGGTGCTGCTGCGACTCCTCGTTTTGTTGATCTTGCTCTTGCTGTTGCTGCTGCTCCTCGTGCTGCTGTTCTTCCCCTTAATCCTCTGCTTGATGTTGCTGTTGCTCTTGCTGCTGTAGATATTGCTGCTACTGCTATTGATGTGCCGATGCGGCCGTTGTTGCTGGTTTTGCTGCTGCTGCTCTTGCCGTTGCTGCTGCTGGTGCTGTTGCTTCTTCTGCACTTGCCACTGCAGTAGTGAGTATTATTAACGCTTCTCCAGCAGGTCTTCCTGAGAGTTTTGGTCGTGCTGCTACTGCTTTGTTGATGCGGTCTTACTGAGGGTTGTAGTTTTGTTGCTGCTGCGTGTGTTGCTCCAGTCACATTTTCTTCTTTGCAAATACCGTCTTGCTGTTTGTTAACGATGGATGCTCTTATCCATGCTATTTTGATTCCAGTTATTAAGTTATTGTATGCATCTTTGTTTGAGTCTTCTCCACGGACATGGCTTCTCCACAGAGGGGCTTGTCTGCTGCAGGAGCGAACTATAGAATTAGCTGAAGTGATTATTTTCGTATCTGTACATCGAAAAGGTTGCTGCGTATGCTTGAGGGAAAATCATTATTCCTGTCTTCGTGGGTAGTATTGCTTGCATGCTTGTACTGCGTCTGCCTGATAATCATCATGCCGAATTTCGTTGGTTTTTGCCGTTGTTTACTCTCACGTATGTCAAACTGGACTTTTACTGAATATATCTTGAAACATACATGAATATTGTACGTCAACACTTGTTTTAACTAGTGCATTGCTGCAAAAGATATTTAGCCTTTTTGCCATAATCGACGTATTAAATCTGGATCTGACTTCACCTACGTCGTGAGTCTTTCCATTTGAAGCGTTCTAGCTTTCGGCGCATTTGACTTGGGAAAACATTATTGTTGGTGTTTTGATTGCTCACAGACACTTTGGAACGCTCTTCATGAAGCGTGCTGTAGGCGGAGCGACACGTTCTCCGCTCCCGGGCACAACTTTAGATTTGATTCCTTTCGGGCTTCCTAAAGGATTTAAAGTCATCGACACCCCAGGCATTCCTTCACAGAATCAGGCAAGGAGATGCAAGATTTGGGGTTTGTGGTTTATGGTGAACAGTGTAGGGTTTCTTGTCTGGAGCTTATATCTAGGGCACAGGGTCTGGAGAGGCTCTGGCGTTAGCTAGTTTCCGTGCTTGCGGTGTAACTAGGACTGAGGTCTTGGTAGATGTGTGCGGTTTTTTTTTTCTCGTCTTCCAGATGGCCAATGTATTGCAGCACGGAGGCGATCTGCTTTCCGTGGTGCCTACAAAGCGAATTCAACCCCTGACATTCGCTTTGACGGAAGGAAAAACCCTTTTAATTGGAGCGCTGGTTCGCGTAGACCTCGTGCATGGAAACACTGCACTCTGCACCTGCTACTTCAGCCACAAAGTCACACTACACATCTGCAGGTTGGCGCATTCAAATCCATCTGTTATGCCACAAGACGGTTGTGTAGGGAGAAGGGCTTAGCCCTTAACAGTACAGCTGCTGTAGGGTGTAGGGTTTAGTTTGTGGGAGTGCGTAGGACGAGCAAAGCGGCAGACCTACTGAATCGCAAGGCCGGAGTCTTCCTTTATCCTCCCCATCTACCGGAGGGCTTCAACAGTCTGCAGCCCCTAGTTCGCCACAGGTATATGACAGAAAAACACGCATGCATCCATCCAAGTATTTGTACGTATCTGCACAGCACGGTGCATGCATGCCTGCATGAGTGCATGCACATGCATATATGCTCTTGCGCTATGCATGCAAAGGCAAAACTCGCTTGCCACTTGCTCTATGCTCGCATGGCTGTTTTCTGTTTGGTTGGTGTCTGCATATTGCTGTTTATTGCTTGTTTGGCTGTTGACAGCTCTGAGTTTGTCCTGCGTCCCACTTGGTCGGTTTGATAATATCTGATTTTTCTTCTATAGTATTGCGGTGCCTTTGTGTTACGTTTCATCATTCCTCCTCCTCTCTGCATGCGCGAGTGTGTTGGTGTTTTGTCTGCTGCTGCTGCTCTGTTTGCACTAGGGTTGAGGTATATGGGGGCCGCTTCACAGCCCACGACGACATCAGCATTGGGGGTTTAGGTTGGTTTAGTGTGGCGGGGAGCGGCGTAAAGGCGTTTGACGTTTGGCTGCCTAAAGGCGTGAAGCTCTTCAGGAGACCCGCGCTGTTTCCTAATCAAATTCGAAAGGCACCCCCGCAAACATTTCGCTCGAAAACACCAAGGCGAGACACTCACTCAACAGCAACACTACACGCCTTTTCTGCTGTTGCTGCTGCTAATGGTGGTCCTGGTGCTGCTGCTGGCGCTACTGCTGCTTGTGCTTCTGCTGAGGCAGCGCAAGCTGCTGCACTTGCCGTTGCTGCTGCCGCCGTTTATCCTGCATCTGTTGCTCCTGCTACTGCCGGTGTTCCTGGACGTGCTGCTGTTCCTTGCTGATGCTGCTGCTTGCTACTGCAGCTGGCGTACCTGGAGCGCGCCGCTCCACATATGCACAGTTCATGACTTGCAGTGTACTGCTGAGATGCATTTAGAGGAAGGGATCTGGTGCTTTTCAGGGTTTAGGGCTTGGGATGTACATACAGCTGCGTGCGCACTTGCTGCAGAGCCCGGGGCCCACGAATTAGTGCGCAGAAGAGAGCTTTGGCAGAGCAGATCAAAGAAGAGGAATTGAGACAGCAGCAGCAGCAGCGGCAAGAGAACGAAGATGCAGAGACAGACAGTGAGACTGAGTGTCGTTGGGAGGTGACACATTCAAAGCCGAAAACAACGGGAGACACAGAAGCAGCACCTCTTGTGGCTCCTGAAAACAAAGAAGAATTCCAATTGCTTGTTTCGCAATGGTTAGAAGAAGGCAAATATCAAGACCAGCAGCAGCAGCAGCAGGCGTGAACTGGCAAGTAAAAGACAGGTTTTGCTGTCTCAGCAGCAACGAGTTGTTTATTCATTTGCTTTTAAGTCGTACAAACCACGGGGCTTCAAAGCACTATCATTATTGCCGATTGTTGTTCAATAACCAGACACATAATTCTGCAACTTGTACAGTTTACAAATTCCAATACAAACGACAGCAACACCAACAGCAGCAAGCAAGAAGCAACGACAAACAACAAATAACAGCTTCACTGCAAGCATCGAGCAACATCTTCCTCTCGAGAACTCCTAGTACTTACTATCGCTAGCAGTATATTAACTCTCTGCTGCACCCGCATCTGTTGCCAGTCAGTTGGGGGGTAGTGAATTGTCTAAATACAAAGAATGAAGAAATGAAACCTCCTCAAATAAGACGCTTCCAGTACACCCCAGCGCTACCGAACAGGCAGATTATTAACAAATAGAAAATACAACCATATGTACTTTTTTGTTATATGCTATCTGTTATATATCGTCTTGTCAGGGATATGCTGCTTCTCAAATCCATCGAATATTTCGGCTATTGTGTGTAAGCGAAAGAACAGCAGTTATGCACTAAACAAGTGCGATGCATTTGTATCCCTTGTCTGTACAACTCATTTGTACACTGAAAACAAACCAGAACTCTCTATATATATTACATATGTTATCAAAGAATAGCGTAAAAGTAGAAAAAAGACAATGCAAGTGAGGCAGGATTCTGGAGCCGGAAAAACGGACAAAAAAGTAGAAACTAAAAGGGGAAAACAGTCTGGGGTTTGTTGTTTGTGTTGCTGCGTTGTCTATTCATCTTTCGGTCGTTTCGCTCTTTCCTGCTGCTCCTTGGCTGCATTTGCTGCCTGCTGCTGCTGCTGCTTGGCTACATTCGCTGCCTCGTGCTGCTGCTGGGGCTTGGCAGCATTTGCTGCCTGCTGCTGCTGCTGCTCGGGCTTTGCTTCTTCATCTTCTTCTACCTTTACAGCCCGCAGATGCAGCTGAGGAGAAACCTTCGTGCGGAGCCGTCTTAGTTTGAGGACGGCAGCCTCGTCTTCTTCGTCTGTTGGGTTGTTTAGTACACCGTTGCCCTCTGTCTCAGCGTTCTCTCCTGCTGCTGCTATTGCTGCTGCTGCTGCTGCTGCTGCTGCAGCTGCTGCTGTTGCTGTCTTTGGCCGACGGCCTGCTGTTGCTTCAACATGCACGCGCTGTGACGCTTTTGCTACTGCCTCCTGCTGCTGCTGCAGCCGCAGCGCATCTTTCTGCATTTGGGCCTCAAAGGCTACGCCGCAGCAACACACCGCAAACCCCAGACCCTGAACCCTAAACCCCGAACCCTCAACAGGGCACAGCACAGCTTGTCAGCGCGCGAGTACGCTACGTCCAGGAATTGGCCTTCTACACAAGATTAATAAGGAGAGTATTCTAACCAGCAGCAGCGGCAGCAGTAGCAGCAGCAGCAGTAGCAGGAAGCCTTAGACGGAGCAAGGAGACGTTTGTTCAATACCTGCTGTTGCTGCATCTTCCTCTGCCTGCAGTAATCCTCCCCCCATCCCCATTTTGCGAATTGAAAAAAACATCGGCCCCAGCTCCGCCAGCCAGCGCGCGTCTACCGCTGTCACCTGAGGGAATAGAGAAACAAGACCCAAATAAAACAAATAAAACAAAGAATAAAAACAAAACAGTCCAACATAAAAACAAAACAACAAATGAAACAACAGATGAAAGGACACATAACAATAGTTCGGCTACAGATGTAGCAACGGCAAAACAACAAGTAATGCAAAGACAACAGCAACAACAAAGTAAAGGGGCAATCCGAGCCACGCAAGACCACCGTAAAACCCTAAACCCTAGGCCGTAACAGACATTTCTCATGTATTCTTTGGTGGTGAGGAGAAGTTCGTGGTAGACGACGTATTCAGGTGTGTATCCAGCTGAGTAGAGAGCCGAAGTCGGATGAACATGACAGGGAACTGAAGTCCTCAAGTTTACATATTCTCCTATGCCTCGAAGTTTAGCAGCATGATGAAAATACCCGGCGCAGATGGCCTGCACGCAGAAATAGAAAGAGCAAAAAGTATGGCGTTGGTGGCTGTCTCTCGTCGCACAATCATAAAGAAAGAAAAAAGAAAGAAAAAAAAAGAAACAGCAGAAATGACGTTAATTAAACAGGCAGCACGACATACACTGAAATGCATTGCATGGAAAACAAAGGAACATCAAAGGCAGACAAAACGGAAGGCAGACATATACCATACCAGAGCACAAGAGATAGCAGAGAGTGCATATAAAGCCACATCTAAAGAAGCAAAAGAAGACGGGAGAGAAGGCAGAAACAGACTAAATAGAGACACCTGTTTAGGCACATCTCAATAAATAGCGCAAGGAGACAGTAGAGAAGGGAGAGGAGGTCATCTACGAAGCACAAGAAGAAAGCGCAGAAGATTGAAAGAGACAACGTATAAATACCTTTCTAAGCACATCCCAGTCCGTCCCGCAAGATACTTCGGGTATTCCTTGTTGCTTCATCGTGTCCACCAACTGATCGCGAACTTCACGCGCCTTCTGCATCGCCTGTTGATATACAAAACAGAAAACATATATATTGTATATACGTATACATGTACAAGTACCCACTTAATTGTTTATTAACCATCAAGTACATGAAATAATACATAGAAATGAAACAAATAATACATACAATACAACGATAAAAATACGCATATTGATATATGCTTGCATATTGATTAATATATGAACAAGTACATATATATATATATATATATATATATATATATATATATATATATATAACGCGCGGATACTTGCATATTTAAACGCTTTCTGAATCGAACGACAAGTTGCGAAGACACCCCAAACGAATACTTGTTTAAACGGTGGCAGTAACCGTTTCAACGCAGCATCACTGAAGACGACAACAAAAACAGCGCCATCCACAGAGAAGGCTGTACAGGCTATATACCGTGCGAAGCGACAGCAGCAGCAGCAGCAACAGCAAGAGCAGAAGCAGCAGATCGGTGTGCAACAGCAGTGCAGACCGCCGCATTCCAAGGGGGCAGTGAGAAGGGGACAAGCGACCGAGCATAACGGTATAAATAAATGATGAGCCGTTGAGGGTGGGTGTATGCCACTTATAGAAAGAAGAAGGAAGAAGAATAGAAGAGGAAGAAAAGAAGAAGCAAACGGACCTTCGGTTGTACGAAGTGTTTTAAACACCATTGCGCGCTGCACTTTGCGCGTTTCCACTGCTGAAAGACATTGAGGAGCGTTAAGTGATCGCTTTCAGGAACGAAGAATTTCTCCTTTAGGCTTTCTGCTTCTTGTTGCTTCTCCTTTGCAATAAAGAAGATAGAAGGAACAGAGAGAAGAGAAACGATAGACACGAGCTCGCTAACCCCCCCGAGTTCTGCTGCAGCCAGCAGCATCTTAGAGAGGGGAGGATCCAAAGGAAACGCTGACATTTTTTGTCCCGTTTGCGTGATGCCTCCGTTGTTATCTAAAGCCCCCAGTATCCAAAGTTGAAACATCGCATCGAGAAGGTTGTCTTGAGGAGGAGGGTCAATAAGATCGAAGTCTTGCAGGTTCTGTACGCCTATGCTTTTAAGCAGGAGTACAACATTGCTTAGGTTGGTGCGCTGTACTTCAGGTACTGTAAGAGGCAGCATTTCTCGAATAAATGCCGTTTCGGTGTATAGACGATAGCACTTGCCGGGGCCCGTACGTCCTGCTCTTCCTTTTCTCTGGTTTGCGTTCGCTTGAGATATCGGAGTAACTTGCAATGAATCCATACCTATTGAAGGATTGAACACCTTCAACTTGCATAACCCGCAATCCACAACATAGCGCACGCCATCTACAGTCAGCGAAGTTTCAGCGATATTTGTTGCAACAATTACTTTTCTAAACTTAGATGGTTCGAATATCTTCGCCTGAAGATCAGCAGGAAGCTGCGAATATATAGGAAGAATTGTTAACGGGGGAGCGCGCTCCCCTAGCTGCTCTAGACGGGTAGCGAGAAGAATGCAAGACACCTCGATATCATCTTGCCCTGTCATGAATAGAAGAATATCTCCTCCTCCTTCTTCATCTGCTGGTGCTCCTGCTGGATCCTCCCCAGCAGCAGCAGCAGCAGCAGCAGCCATCCCCCCACAAGGCGTGCTACAGTGAATTGAGAGGCACTTCTGCACTGCAGCATCAACGTAATCATCGGGCAGACACCGCGCAAACTCAACTTCTACTGGAAATGTCCTTCCAGGGATATTAAATATCGCAGCCCCCCCGAAAAAAGAAGAAAAACGATCGGCATCCATCGTTGCAGATGTCACTATCAATTTGAAATCTCGACGCCGACTAACTACGCCCTTCAGCACTCCAAACAATATATCTGTATTTAGTGATCTGCACAAGAAACAAAGTGAAAAAGAAACAAAACACCATTTTAATTAAACAACTTCAAATATAAAATAAACAAGCGGCAATGAACAACATACTACACATATCAAACAAGAGAGAATAAACACTCAACACCATGCAACAAACACTTACAAGTTGCAAATAAAAATAAACAAGAAACCCAATCCTCTAAACTCTAAAGCCCAGTCACGCGGCCAGCCCAGCAGCAGCAGCAGCAGCAAAAACAACAACAAACAGCAAACGACGCCGCAACAACCGCACCACCGACAGAACACGCACCAGCAGCATCAGCAAAATTCACCAGCAGCAGCAACAGCAGCAGCATCAGCAACAACGCACCAACCCAGCGAGAGCAACACCAGCAGCAACAGCAGTAGCACACAACAACACAGCAAAAAAGCACCAGCATCAGCAGCAGCAACAACAGCAGCAGCAGCCGCAGCATGGTGCCTACCTTTCGTGTGCTTCATCCATGATGATGCAGCTGTATTTATCAAGATCTGGATCGCTGAGGCTTTCCCTGAGTAGTACACCGTCTGTCATATATTTAATTGCAGTTTCTTGCGAAGTGCAATCTTCAAAACGTATCGAATAACCGACAGTGGTGCCTAACTCAACCCCCATCTCCTCCGCTACACGCTTAGCAACAGAGACAGCAGCAACGCGCCTTGGCTGCGTACAGCCTATAATGCCAGTAGAAAATAAAGCTGCTCCTGCTGCTCCTCCTGCTGCTGCTTCTGCTTCTGCTGCTGCTGCTGCTGCTGCTGCGGATCTCGAGGTAGTTCTGAGTGGCACTGCTGTTGCTGCTGCTGCTGCTGCTGCTGCAGCAGCAGGCGATGTTGCATATCCTTCTTCTAAGAGATACTGCGTCAGCTGCGTTGTCTTCCCGCTGCCTGTCTCGCCAACTACAACAACAATTTGGTGTTCTCTGCAAACAGCAATAAATTCATCTCGAACCTTAAAGACAGGGAGGGACTGCCGCTGCTGCTGCACTGTTTGCTGCGTGCAGAAAGCAGAAACTTGTGCGTCTTTAGCAGCTACAAACGCAGCAGCGTAGCCTTCGCGGGTGCTGCGTCGCCCCCCTGCTGCTGCTTCCGCTTCTTCCGCTGCTGCTGCTGCTGCTGCTGCTTCCTCTGCTGCTGCTGCTGCATCACGCCCCTCCGCACCCTGCAGCAACTTGCCGAGAGTCGAACCCGCGACCTCCCAGAAACGCTGACGCACTGCTGCTCTGTCTTCTCTGTCTTTTGTGTAGCGTAACACTGCGCTTCCCTTCCTGAGACGCAGAAACGAAGGAGAAAGAAACCCTAAACCCTAAACCCCAAACTGCAAACCCTAAACCCTAATCCCTAAACCCTAAACCACAACGAAGCCGCCTCAACCAGCAAGCGCAACGGCACCTCCTTCAGAGAATACACACAAACATAAAAGCTACGGCCCTCTATGCACAAGCCAGGGTTGCAGTGTACAGATAGCTAAGAGGTCAGTACGATGCAGAAGAGACAAAGAAAGCAAAGGGAAGAAGAGGAGTACGAGAAGAAGAAGATCAGCAGCAAACTCGTTTAAATGTTGATATAAATACCTTGCTAATGTCGCCATATCACTTGTTGCATCTCTAACGACGCTAACGTTTCTCTCGGACGGTTTATACCCCGAAAGAAAGGGAGGCAGCAACTGTCTGCAAATAACATGTTCCTTCTCTGTTTCTTCTGCATCTTCTTCTTCTAACGACAACTCGCGACGCTGGCCCGCCCCTCCTCTATTCATCAGCAGCTCTTCCCAGAGCTCGTTGTCTCGGTGTCTCTGCATCTCTGCTAGAGAGCGCCCTGGGGCCCCCGCTGGGGCCCCCCCTTTCAAACTTTTCAACTTTTCCTCTTTCGCCAGATGATGAACATCCTCCTCCTCGTAGTCGCCCAGCTGCAAGCCCGAGCTGTCGTCGCGGTCGTACCTGAGGTATACGTACAGCCCAAATGCAGGGGGAATAATAATGAAACTTAGGGTTTTGCTTGAAGTACTCTTGCATGCATTGCAATATATATAAATTAAATAAGCACTGTTGTCGTTGTAACTCACCACATTCGCTGTAAAGCCCTTTCTGCTTCTTCTTCTTCTGTCGTCGGGACAGACGTAGCTACACGCCTCTTCTCCCCCTCCAACGCCAATTCAATTGCTTTTCGCCTCTCCTCCTGTACCTTCGGATCTACAGGGGGCCCCCAGCCAGATGAGCTTTGCCCCTCTTGAAGCTTCTCAGCCTCCTCAGCCTCCGACCAACCGGTGCGCCGTTGACGCTTCGGGGGCCCCCCAGAAACCTCACCAATGCCAGCAGCACCTGCTGCACCATCTGCTGCTGCAGATTTTGAAGCTGCTGATTCTGCTGCTGCTGCAGCAAACTCCGCAGCGCGACGAGCGAGGAACTCTTTGTGCGTCAGAGACGGCTTCACGGAAGGGCCTATCGCCTGCTCCTGCTGCTGCTGCTGTCCTTGACGTCGCATACGGGGCCGAAACACCGGGACTGGAAACGAGCCATCGCTGTTGCTGCTGCTGCTGCTGCTGCCGTTGTTGTCGTTGCTGCTGTTGCTTCTGGGCGCGAGCAAACGGCGCCGCTGCTGCTGCTGCGGCTCTTGCTGTTGCGGTAGCTGCGGGAACTGCAGCTCCGAGGCTTGTGGTGTCTCATCAGCCTCCTCATCGTCTATGAAGCTTAGCATCTCCCACGCAAACCCTAAACCCTAAACCCTAAACCCTAAGCCCCAATGCCTCACGCCGCCGGAAACAGAACACTGAACCCGAAACCGCCAGCTGCAGTGCTGCAGAGGGTTCAAACAAAAAGGAAAAAAGAAATAAGAAGAAGAAATAGTTAATTTATTTTAAAGTTATCGAACGAAAAGCAAGAAACTTAGGGCCTCGTACGAGTAGGTACGGGGGGCCCCAAAGGGGGCCCCGCCGTAGTAAACAGCGAGCTCAGCTGTTATACTGTGGGTGTACCCTATTTTAACGCTACTGTGTTAAGAGATTATATTTAAGGAGTAAACACAGCCTATCTGGGTTATATATAACAACTCAGAGATTCAAAAAACAACTTTAAAACATATTCAAGTTCATGAATGTTTAATAAGGAAACCCTAGAATAATGCTCTGAGATCTGACTAACTTAAGTTAGACAGCAGCACCGTCAATCTCATTGACAGCTTCAAACCCCAGTGGGGCTGCCCAGACGTCCCTTCCACTGTCTCTACTCTCCTACGCTCAGGCGTTGGGCAATCTCTAGCGTAGTGGCCTATACCTTTACGCCCCTTGCACGTCTCTCCTAACTTGTACACCCTCAGATCTCCAGATAAATAGCTCCTTGCTTGGCGCACCTTACGCTTGCATTGATAGCACACTGTTACTGCCCCATCATCCTGCATTGGTTGAGGTACCTGGCCTCCACGGGTGTTGCTGCACGACTAGTCCTTGTTGCGCCTCCCGCTAGGCTCAGCCCTCCATTGGGAGGCTATTGCAGCTAAAACTGTTGCTGCGTCTCTTCAATTTTTATACTTAGCTGTACCTCTCTCTGTGGCGGCCATGTTAGTTCAGGTGGAATAGTAACCGACTAGATAATCTGCCGATAGCTACCTATCCCTAGCAGCCATCTTACTAAAGCTAGTTATGTACACCCTATGATAGCCTTTTCATTTGTTGTTTTTCATTTGTTGAATAAGAGTATCCCGGTCACTCTTACAGAAATACTGTATCAGGCAGTGTTTCAGGTGGGCCCACTAATCATGTCCAAATCTGTTTGCTAAGTGCGCCCAATATTGTAGAGCTTCCTCCTCTTAATATTCTTTTAGATCGTTACCCCAACAATCTATTCTTAGTTCCCCTCTCCATAAACCAATACTCCATGAGTGTGAGGAAGGACTCCGTGCTGTCTCCCTTCGCACGGATGATTGTTAGCCCCACAACAGGCAGTGGTTGAGGCATGCTCTGCTCTACTAGCTTTTCTTGCAGCCGTTTGGGGCCTTGCTTTAACCTTTAGATATCTCTCGCTTTTTCCTCTACTAGGGCTGACCCCGCTACGGGTTTCGTGGGTGCTACAACCTGAGGTTGTTGGGTAGTATCCTGATAAGAAAGTGTGGAAGGGAGCTTTATACTTGCTAGACTGGCTGGACTGGTCTCATGCTCTGCTGAGATTCTCAGTGATGTTCTGTTAGGTGTGGCCATAACAAATGCATTTAGTATATTCGCTCGGTTTGCTACTTCCGAGGTTCTGGGCTTGTTTAGGAGGGTAAAAAGAAAACAAAAACACAAAAACGATTCCCAGAGCAGCCCCCAAATGTACTGAACTGCGGTCTCAGCTGTTATACTATGGGTGTACCTTATATGAACACTACTGGGTTAAGTGGTTATATCGAAGGAGTAAACACAGCCTATCTGGGTCATATATAACAACTCAAGGATCCAAATAAACAACTTTAAAACATATTCAAGTCCATTAAACTTAAAAGAAGGAAACCTTAAAATAATAATCTGGTGCCTAAGAGAGCAGTCTCATAGCTACTCCCAAACCCTCACGGGCCTGCCGAGCATTCTTGACTTTATTACTTTTAGATTTTTATCTAAAGTATTTCCATTGATCTCTATTCGTATTATATTTGTTCTTTTTACATCTAACGAGGCCTCTGAAGGCTCAGCTTGAGCTCCATTGTAGTGCCTCTTGTCTATACCCGCCCTCTGCTGAAGCTGCATGCATTGAGGGTAATAGTATTGTCTTGTACTGTATGCATTTTTCTTCCTTTCTACCTTTCGACAACATAATCGAAATACAGCTTCAAGGGATACCCTAAACCCTAAACCCTAAACCCTAAACACTAACGCACAACCTGCAACTCGCTGGGCCACCACGTGTGAGGGCTGCTCTCCGTTAAACATAATATAAGGTTTAGGGTTTAGGGTTTTGGGGGCTGCTAATGTATGCTCTTGGCGATTAGGGTTTATCCTGTGGATTGCTATGCGTGTCCTGGTGTCTCTTCACCTTTAATTTAAAATAAGACAAACGAAAAAAGAAAAAAGAGAGATGCAATTTACGTTTAGGGTTTGAGGCAGCTCTCTTCTTAGCCTTCATCGTCTGACGAGAAGCTGGAGGAGCTACCCTCCTGCTGCTGCTGCTCTTGCTGCTGCTGCTTGTTTTGCTGCTGCTGCTCGTTAAGGCCCTTCTGGGCTAACTCGCGAAGCTGCTGCTCGTGCACTGCCATCGCATCATCCTTTGAGATGCCGTAACGCTCCAGCCGCTGCAGCAACAGCAGCAACAGCAGCAGCAAAAACACAGCATGCTACGCCTGCTGCCGCAGAGGCAGCTGCTGTTGCTTCTCTTGCAGCAGCAAGGAGCGGGTTGGGGGAAAACGGTCTAGGGTTTAGGGTTTAGGGTTAATTACCTCTCGGAGCTCATCTAAGGCGCTGAGACACTCATCAAAATCTTGAGTTTTAAACAACGCGCAGCAAAGCACCAGCCAGACCTGCGGCTGAAGAGCAGAAGCACCAAACCCTAAACCCTAGATATCCTAAACCCTTGAAACCCTAAACCCTAACAATAAACCCTTCCATCCTCAAGCTCTACGAGAGCAATATGCATGCGCCGCTTTGCTGCTCTTCTTCAAAAGACACAGCCCCATTTGATAGGCGAGCAGCAACAATTATCACAGCAGCAAAAGTAGCAGCGGCAGTAGCCTGCCATGCAGCAGCAGCAACAAAAACAGCACCTGGGTAGTAACAGCCCCAGTAGCAGAAGCTCCAGTAGGAGCAGCAGCAGAAGCAGCAGCAGGAGCAGCAGTAGCCGATTTCGGTTTGCCTGTGTGTACGTACATCCTCATCGTTTTCCTCTAGGCACGTCTTTAAGACTTCGAGGGCCTGCTGCAGCATTCCTACATCAATAAATAGTCGTGCAGCATTAACGCGGGTCTCTAATGAAGGGAGATCAGGCTCTTCTTCATCTTCTGCTGCACTTAAATCAAAAGAAGCTGGGTCTAACCTCGCCTGAGCCAATGCCTTCTCCCGCAGCCGTTTCAGTGAGGTGTACAGACTCTCTGCTGCACTCACCGCGCCCTCAGCATCATCTGAAACAGCAGCAGCAGCAGCAGCAAGAGATATCCTGCTGCTTCGGCAGTCGCAGCAGCAGCGGCTAGTGCAGCAGCAGATGCAGGCCTATAAAGATACAAATTTTATAAACAGCTGCTACTGCAACACGCCAAACGAGGAGACAATCTCCACTGCAGTATCACCTTCCCCTTGCTGCAGCAGCAGCAGCTGCTGCTGTTTTACAGCAGCAGCCCTAGCAGCTTACCCTTGACTTTCTTCATCTGTGCGTCGCAGAGAAGAGCATCCGGGCTGTCGGGAATAAGCTGAAGCGCCTTCTGAATAGCCGCTGTTGCTTCCTGTTCTGCTTCTGCCGCATCGCAGAGGTCTGTGAGGTACAGCTCTGCAACGGAGCAGTAGGCACGCGTCAAGTCGACCTTGAGCTGCTGTTCTTCTGCTGCTTTTGCTGCTGCTGCTGCTCTTCGTGCAGAGGCTGCTGCCTTCTTGCTAGACAGGTAAAAAGCTGCTGAAGAAGATTGCACAGAAGCCAAAGACGACTCCAACATCGAAATGGCTGTGCGGTATAAAGGCAGACAAGCAGACCCGTCTTCAAGCTGCGCCATCTGCAGATATTTCACGGGTCCCGAAGAAGGCTGAAGAGAAATAAAACGCAGCGACATAAAGCAACAACAGTCACTAGCAGAAAGCCTGCAACTGGCATACAGTGGCTCAAGGCCGACTTGACGCGTGCCTACTGCTCCGTTGCAGAGCTGTACCTCACAGACCTCTGCGATGCGTAGACAGACACGAGAGAAATTGAATAATTGAATAAGCACAGCGAGCCCGCTTGAGCCCGCCTTTCAAGACAACTAAAATGTGTTTCTTGCCTCTAATTGTATAGCCTTTTGAAGCAGTTCCTTCGCCTCAGAAGTCTTTCCCAATTCTGCATATTCGCCCGCAAGCTTCTGCAAGAGCTCGACGTCGTTGGGGTGTACAGACACCCCCTTTTCGAGAAACATGACGGCCAGCTTTAAGTTAGGGGGAAACGAAGACAGACATTCCTCTGCCTTGGACACGAAAAAAGAGGCTGGCTTTCCACTGGACCGCGGCAACTGCGTAACTGCAGATGGGGGGCCCCCCTCATCACGGGGGCCTTCCTCTCCGTCTACTTCCATGGAGGAGGCTAATGGGTGTAGTGAAGAAGCGTAAAGAAGGCTTCTTAGACGATAAGAGTAAAATACAATGCTGTAGATTGCAGACTAGAGTATAGCGAATGAATCTGTTAAGTGTTAGAGCGCATGCCCTCCCGTGGCGTTTCAGAGGCTGGAGGCAGTGAAGCGCAGGGAATAACGAGAGGAAATATCTACAGAAATAATAAGGTTTTAATTTTAATTTCGTTAATATGCAGAATGTGAGACCATGCGCTCACCCCACATCCACCGATCGCCGACGCAGGGCAGCCGTCGTATCGGTCCTGTTCGAGTTCCGCAGGTTAAGCAGTTAGAAATTAGGGCGATCCTCCTGGAAACCAGCGGGTAAATACCTTAAAATACTTGTATTTTGCAAGAGTTTATAAATGTGCAAGCATTTAATCAAGAGGTTTTTCACGCCGTGGATTGATTATTAAGATATTCCACTACAGCCCGCAGCTCCATCCGCAGGGTGGTGGAGCGGCGTCGGCCTTAGTTTCCGCTCCATTGGCTCTTTTTCGTCTTTTTCGCTTAAATTTTAAATACTTGGAAGCCATTTTACTTTTTTGCAATTTGATCTGCATTCAAAGAACCTGAACCCATTTCTTCCGCCTCTTCCACCGTCCCCAGCCCCTTCCCACCGCCGCCGTCGCCGCTCTCGTGTGAACAATCGACGCGTTGCGTTCTTCTCGGGCGTTCTGAGGTTCTCTTTTTCGTGGTACTTTTTGTATTTACTCATTGAAAGCAGGCCTGCTGAAGAGAGGGAGGAGAGAAACCCATCTTCCCGCTCCTCGCTCCCTGCCGCGCCGCAGGGGCAGCTGGTGAACCCAGTGGCGTTCTGAAAAGGTTGCTGCGCATACATTGCCACTACGAAATGAAGGGCGCGAGCCTCAGAACACCTTTTTTCTGGCTGCCTGTAGCCTTTCTTCTTGCATTGCGGTGTGGAGTTGCCGCTGAGGAGAATCCATCATTGCCTTCAGGGGCGGAGCACCAACCCGCGCAGCAGCCAGTCCCTCCTGCACCCACATCAGCGGACAACAACGAAGGAACCGCCGCTGAAACTTCTGCTTCTCCTGTTGATCCTGCTGGTGCTCCTACAGCCTCGTCACCCGACGCGCAGCAGCTGCAGCAGGAACAGCAGCAGAAGGCCTCGAACGCACCCGACTGGGACGCTGGCAACTTCCCCCCCAGCCCATTAGAGAAAGCTCTCTACCATCTTGGCGAAGCGGCAGGAGGAGACAACACCACCGCTCCGCTTCAATACGAAGGCGCAACAACAGGAGCGTCATCGCAAGCAGCTGCAGCAAATGATCTTCAAGGGGCAGCGGACGGGGAAGCAGCAGCAAAAGAAGCAGATGCTACAGCAGGAACAGCAGCTCAACAGGGATCTTCAGGCATACACAACGGTAACCGTCTAAGAGGGCAAGCAGAGGGAGGAGCAGCATGGGCGGGGCACTCAGGACGGAATCCAGCAGCAGATGGGGAAGAAGCAGCACGGAAAGCTGACGAAGCAAAGAAAGGGTCAGCAGAGCGTCACGCAAAAGAAGGAAGAGGTGGTGCGCGAGCAAGCAAGACGTCAGGTGGTTCAGGATCAGGAGCATCATCATCAGGCCTCTCCGGCGGTTCAATAGATATCTCTGATTACCTATCCCCCTGTCACCTCCAATCTTTCCCTTCTCCTCCTTCATTTGGGCCTCGTTTTGTGGTTTTAGTATCTCAGTTAACTGGGGGGAAGATGCGCGTGCTGCGTGAGGGCTCAGTTTCAATGCAGTGTACCCCGTCTGACCGTATGCTCACTATCTTTTATGATTTTAACCCCAAATGCATCGTCAAGAGGTATATCAAAGCTATGCAGGGCTTCTTCGCAGGCCCTGTGCAACCTAAAACTAGGACAGAGCCTCTTCCTAATGGCTGCAGCTGCCATCACAGAGCAGGAGATGAAGCCCCGCCTGTCTTTGCTGTTCGCGAACCAAGAAAGGGAGACATTGATGCAATAGTTCTCCGCTGTGCAAACCAGCAAGAAAGAGTGTACCCGCTCATCGACTCAACGCAGCAGCAGGAGCAGCAGGAGCAGCAGGAGCAGCAGGAGCAGCAGGAGCAGCAGGAGCAGCAGGAGCAGCACTACGGGCCCTTCTGTCCCCTACCTGACCCTCTGGCTGCCTTAGGTGTGGTTCAGGGCCCCAGCGGAGTTCCAACAAAGGTTGGTTTCTGTTTATTTCGTGTCTTAGGGCTTTCTTTTACGTCTGTTTCTGCGGGTTTGTCTAGCTTGAGTGTGAGGGGGAGATTTGGTAAGGAGGGGGAGGAAGAAGAAGAAAGCTCTGTGCCAGTTGATCTACCAGATGAGTGCGCTCTTGTAGATGCAAGAGATGCGCTTATCTTCAAGGGCCCCGCCATGTGCACAAACACCCCTTCAAAGCATCAGGACACCCCTTGCACCGCTGTTTACCTCTTTACAGCGGGCCCACCAAACCCCAAACATGAAAAACATAGAAATAAGCCTGTCAAATTCCAAAAGGTTCCCTACGACAGCATCGCCGACCTCTGAACGCGCCTGCGGCAGCTGCAGCAGCAGCAGCAGCAGCAGCAGCAGCAGCAGCAGCAGCAGCAGCAGCAGCAGTAACGGCTGCAGCAACGACAGCAGCAGCAAAAACAGCAGCAGCTGCAGCAGCAGCAACAGCAGTGGCAGCGGCAATACCTCTTTTTGTATGCGCGTTTGTGAGGCAGTAAAAAGGGGTGCGGCTGCTGCTACAGCAAAACTCTCCTCTGTTGCTGCTGCCTAGGGGGCCCCCGATGCTTGCTGCTGCTGCTTGCTGCTGTTGCCACGACTCGAAAGAGTGAAACAATAAAGGGAAAAAAGAAACGAGTAAAACCAAACAAAGGCTGTAAAGGGATACCGCACAAATTAACAGTCGCCTCGAGCTCTCCGTTGCTGCTGCGGAAGGCAGAGGCATGCCCTTCGGGGTCCTGCTGCTTCAAGAAGGTGCTGCAGAAGGTGCTGCAGCAGCAAGTGCTGCAGCACCTTCTGCAGCACCTTCTGCAGCGGCACTTCCAGCAGCAGGGCATGCAGCAATAGCTGCAGCAGCACCTGCCGCAGCACCCGCAGCATCACCTGCATCAGGAGCGCCTGCCGCAGCAACGCATGCAGCAATAGCTGCAGCAGCACCTGCAGCAGGAGCGCCTGCCGCAGCAACACATGCAGCAATAGCTGCAGCAGCAGCACATGCAGCAATAGGTGCGGCAGCACCTGCGGATGGGACACCTGCAGCAATAGCAGCTGCAGCACCTGCAGCAACAGCACTTGCTGCAACAATATCGAAATCAGCACATGCTGCAAGAGGTACAATGGCACCTGTAGTAATGGCTGCAGCAGCACCTGCAGCAGCACTTACAGCAGTAACTGCAGCAGCACTTGCAGCAGCACTCGCAGCAGTATGTGCAGCAGCGCCTGCCGCAGCACCTGCATCAGCACCTGCATCAGCATTTGCAGCAGCCGCTTCCAGCTGCAGCGGCAGCAGCAGCAGAAGCAGCTGCAGCAGCAGCAGCCGCAGCAAGAGCAGCAGCAGCAGCTGGAGCTGCTGCTGCTGCTGTTACTCTTGCTGTTGTTGGGTGCGCTTTGAATTGGCTTGTGCGTCTGCTCCGTGTTTGTGTAAGTGGCGTGTGTGGAGTTTGCCGCCTCTTTGCTGCGGCAGCAAGACACTGCAGCAGCAAGATACTGCAGCAGCAAGACACTGCAGCAGAAAAGGGGAAGCAAACCAACAGAAAGAAATGAGACAGGCACACGCTTTAGCCTGTCAGCAGCTTTCTACACAACAAGCGGAGACCTTCTCTAATTGAGGTGTCTCTCGGTTTGTTTGTGTTTTTCTCGTTCTTATTCTTACCGTTATTATTACCATTATTATTTTATATTAATGCGAACTTCATTATTCTTTATTACCAGTACTAATATTGCCTTAACCGTTATTATTTTTTGCAGGCTAAGTCGAGGAGATACCAGAGAGAGCCAGCACTCATAGTTAACGCGAAAAAAGAGATTAAACAAAGCACAAAATTAAAAGGAACTTCATATTCAAACAAATATATATATATATATATATATATATATATATATAGGTGTATGTATATAGATACATACAGTGTACATATGTGTGAAGACGCACAAATGCATATATTTATAAACATATATATGCTTACATATATGAAATGGGTGTATGTACAAACAATTATCTAGGCGAATGATCTACATTAGCATATCTATGATTATGTGCTGTGCGTATGTATCTATACAAAAATTGCGTCTGTATATACACAAATAAATATGCATGCACAAACAATGTTCATGCATATTAAATACGTTCGTACACATATAGATATATACATATTTACTTATTTATATCTACATACAAGCAGTATGTTTATATCTGTGTATATCAATATATAACCATATACATGTCTGAATGAAAACTTGCTGCACGTACAAGTATATAAATGCAAACCCACTGTACATAGAAGCTGAAATATATTATAATTGTACATAGTAAGCGTAGAAAAAGAAAGAATTACTTCATTACACTGCGAAGACAAAAGGCAAATGCATCGACCGTGAAAACAGGATTTGGCGTGGGGTAAATCTGCAGAGATGACTGCAGTTAGTGAAAATATTTCAATTAAAATTCAAAATGAACCTAAATAAATCCAAAACATTTTGTTTTCTTCGCGTCTTGAGTTCTTCCTACCTTCTGAGCTGTGCGTACACCTTAGGGTGTTGCACACCGCGGTGCTGCACGCATTGCAGGTATATCGCTGACGTTAAAAGTAAGGGTTTTCATTATGAGTATGCAATTAGTTTGTTTTAATAAATTAATGCCATTGACATTGGCGGCATCAGCATTTTTCAAAAAAAAATGCTGATGCCGCCTCCTCCTCTGCGGTGTATCGACACCTCCCGATGCTTGCACGCGACAGTCGAGACCACTCAATGACAGCAGCAGCTCTCACTCATTTCCGTTTTTATTTGCGTTCGTTCTATATATTCTTTTCTCCCCTTTTCTTCACACTCTACTGACGCTTGCAGTCAGTGCCATTGTAGCGCAAACAGCCGCTCAAATCGGCTCCTTCACCCCAAGCAGATACAGCAGCACTTTTGCTGCAGCAGCAGCAGCAGCAGCAGCAGCAGCTGCTGCTGCTGCTGCTGCTACTGCACACAGACACATCTGCTGCAGATACGCAAGCAGTAACACCCCTTTTCCAACGTCTTTTCTTGTCTTGCAATGAAGAACTCACGAATGCACACGGCCCTCCTTTGGGTGCCTCTTGCTGCAGCAGGAGCTCTCTCTCTCTTGTCAGCAGCAGCTTCTGCTGCCTCACCACCCAGATGCACATGCTGCTCCCCATATAAATCAAGCCGCCACTTCACTAAACCGCAGCAAACCCCCTCAAGCTCGTATCTCTCTCTTCCTGCTGCTGTCTCCTTAAGAGGGAAAACCGAAGAAGTTCGCCCTTCGACGCCCCCTAGATCATTTGGGGTGTCTCTGCGGGCACCTCCAGCAACAGCAGAACCGGCAGCAGCGGCAGCGGCAGCGGCAGCAGCAGTAGCAGCAGCAGCGAGGTCGAAGCAGCAGGGGAGGTGGAACGCCTCTAGTAGTGGCTTCTCAAGGAGATGGGGGGCGAACACAGACAATGGCGGTGCTGCTGCTGCAGCAAGATATAGCGCAACTGCCAGCAGCAGCAGCAGCAACAGCAGCAGCAGCAGCAGCAACGACAGCGATGAGTCCTCAACTCCGACAGAAACTGAAGAGACCTCGAGGACAGACACCGGAACAGAAACCACCACCACCCAATGGGGCGCATACACTCCAAGACGTGGAGCAGCAGCAGCAGCAGCAGCAGCAAAGCCAGCAACAGCACGAACAGCAGCAGCAGCAACTGCAGCAGGACCAGCGGCAGCACCTAGGATCTTCCCGCTGCGTCTACTGAGTCGACGGACGCTCTCTGCTGCTGCTGCTGCTGCTGCTGCAAGGGGCTCCGCACGTAAACGAGCACCAAGAACAAAAACTGCAGCACCAGCAGGAGCAGCACCATCGGCAAGACCAGCAGCACCTGTAGCAGCAAGACCAGCAGCACCAGCAGCACCAGCAGTGTCAGTAGCACCAGCAGCAGCACCAGCACCAGCAGCAGCAGCAGCAGCACCAGCAGTACCAGCAGAGTCAGCAGCAGCAGCACCAGCAGCAGCAGCTGCTGCTGCTGCAGCAGCACCAGCAGCACCAGCAGCATCAGGACTCGCAGCTTGGCTCCCTTATGATCCTACAGCATATGATGCGCCGTGCGCCCGACTCTCAGCAGGTGGAGTTTCTTCTGCAGATGCTGCTGCAGATGCAGATGCTGCTGCAGATGTTGCTGCTGTTGCAGATACTGCCGCTGCTGCAGTTACTGCTGCTGCTGTAAATACAGCTGCTGCTGCGGTAAATACAGCTGCTGCTGCGGTAAATACTGCTGATGCTGCAGATGCTGCTGCAGATGCTGCTGCAGATGCTGTGGATGCTGTACCAGATGCTGCTGCACCTGTCGGCACGCAAGAAGCAGCAGCAGCAGCAGCAGCAGCAGCAGCAGCAGCAGCAGCAGCAGCAGAAGCAGCACCATCTGCTGCTAACGAGTTGATGCGTTTGTTTGGTTTGGTATCTGCACTGGAGAAGCACTTAGCCCCAATGCTGCAGCAGCATCCCTCCCTGCTTCGCCATTTGCGAGTTAGCTCAGCAGCAGCAGCAGCAGCAGCAGCGGCAGCAGCAGCAACAGCAGGTCGTGACAAGCCCTTGGTGCAGATACACACAGAGGTAGAAAAAGAAGCAGCAGAAGAAGAGCTAACTGCAGCAGCAGCAGCAAACCGCAGCAGCAACCAACAACGCCATCCTGCGTCATTCAACGTGAGAAAAAGCAGCAGCAACAACAGAAGCAGCAACAACAGAAGCAGCAGCAACAGGAGCAGCACCAACAGAAGCAGCAGCAGCAGCAACAGAAGCAGCAGCAGCAACAATACCAACAGCAGCAGGAGCAACGGAAACAAACCCAAAAACGGCAGCGGTGGCGGCAGCGGTGGCGGCAGCAGCAGCAGCAGCAGCAGCAGCAAGTTGCTGGGGCTGTTTGAAGCGGTTTGGGGGGCGGTGAGGGGTTTTGTAAGGGGCATCGTAGAGACAGCTAAGACGACGGAAGAGACATTAATAAGTTAAATAAATAAAACATATAAACAATTAACGAGTACCAGTAAACGAAGAGGCAAATAAAGCAGCAGCTGCAGCAGCTGCAGCAGCTGCAGCAGCAGCAGCAGCTGCAGCAGCAGCAGCAGCTGCAGCTGGATATCTACTTCGGAGGGTTTGTAGGAGGCTTCATATGAAAATAATAAAACAGATTGAGTGAGGAAGGTGTTACTGTACACACAAACCCCTGGGGTTTGGGGTTTAGGGTTTAGGGTGTAGGGGTTTTACCCTCTGGAGTAACAACCCTAAACCCTAATTCCTAAACCCTAAACCCTAAACCTTAATCCCAAGAAGCGTAAAGCAGCAGAAGTAGACGCGCAAGGAAAACCTCGAAAGCACAGCTGCAGCAGGGAAAGGGTTTAGGGTTTAGGGTTTAGGGTTTATATATCAGAATAATTGGGGGCGTTCGCTTCCCGTTGCCGTTCAATCCTTAAAGGTGCAGGCTGAGAGCAGCAGCAGCAGTTGCTGCTGCTTCCTCTCTTGCTTTTCTCTGTGCTGCTGCTGCTGCTGCTGCAGCAGCAGCTGCTGCTATTGCAAACACTGATTATATAAGTGTTTCTTGTGAACTTTTTTCGAGGGTTTTGTCGTCCCCTGGCTCCCTTGGGATGGCTGTCAGGGTTTAGGGTTTAGGGTTTAGGGTTGAGGGTTTAGCGTTCTGGGCGTACGGGTTTAGGTTTGTTAAAGTAGGGGGACCGAGGGTTTAGGGTTTATGGGGTATGCAGACAGTGGCTGCCCCTACGTTGTTAAGACCCCTTGCGCTTACTGCAAACCCTGAACCCTAAACCCTAAACACCAAGCTTATCTCGCGGGCGGAGTGGGTTGGTTAGGGATTCGAGAGGAAGAAGCTAGGGTTTAGGGTTTAGTAGGGTTTAGGGCTTGCAGGGGACTGACGACTGGGGGTTTAGGGTTTAAGGTTTAGGGCTTAGAGTTGTTGTGTCTAAGAAATAAGTGATAACAGCTTAGGGTTTAGAGGGAAGTGAGCCGCACAGCGCTAAACCTTAACCCTAAACCCTAAACCCTAAACCCTAAACCCTAAACCCTAAACCCTAAACTCTTTACACTAAACTCTCACTCCTAAGAATTGAGTTGAGAACGATTTCGGTTTTTAACCAGCAACGCGTTCTGCAGTGCAAGTTAAACTCTAGGGTTTAGGGTTTAGGGTTTACAGGGCAGCAGCACTCGACTGATGCTGCCTCTCGCAGCAAAACAAATAGAAAATCTGTTTGGGACTGCAAAACCCAAGAAAAGCCCTAAACCCAAAACTTGATTGAGGCTGATAGAGTGTGCGGTTTAGGGTTTAGGGTTTCGGGTTTAGGGTTTAGGGTTTAGAGTATAGACCTTCGCGTTCATACACCCCTTCTTCTCTATCTAACATATGCATGTAGGGTTTAGGATTTAGGGTTTAGGGTTTAGGGTTTAGGGTTTAGGGTTTAGGGTCTAGGGTTTAGGGTTTAGGGTCAATACCCTTACAGCGTCGAGGTCACCTCGGGGTCACCTTGCACCCCATGTACCGGGCCTCACTCGGGGTTTAGGGTTTAGGGTTTAGGGTTTAGGGTTTAGAGTTAAGGGTTTAAAATTAAGGTGTTTTGTTGTTTTTTATATTTATTACTACAATCGAAGAGCTTCTTTTTAAATTACATCTTCTCTCAGCTAAGCTGCTCAAGCGGACCCTTGGGAAGCCCGTAATACCCCTTGGAGGGTTTAGGGTTTAGGGTTTAGGGTTTAGGGTTTTTATGGGCTTGGGGATTGTTTGTTTTTTTAATCTTCAAGGGCGTTTACTTGCTAGACGGCCTACCTAAACCCTAAACCCTAAACCCTAAACCCTAAACCCTAAACCCTGGGGATAATAGGCCCCAGGAGGGTTGCAATGTTGAATTCTACTTTACCTAGACTGGGGGTGGTGAAGAACAACCCCACCCCCCCCCCTCCATGTACACTCCATAAGGGATACGGCGGAGTTGCTGCGCTGCTGATGCAGCTGCAGAGCGGCAGCAAATGTGTGCAAGCTCAGGCTGTTGCTGCTCTCGATTCCTTCTTTAAGAATGCAGAACACTGTGTAGCCGCATATAAAGCAGGTAAACTCTCTAGGGTTTAGGGTTTAGGGTTTAGGGCGACTGGGGAGGTAGTTTAGGTTTTATGCTTTAGGGATTAGGGTTTGGTGTTTTAATATGCGATTTAGGGTTTAGGGTTTAGGGTTTGAGCTGCAATCTCAGCATCGAGCTTTCAGGGTTTTGTTTCTAATGTTCAGCGTGCCAGACTAGGGCTTGATAGGGAGTTTAGGGTTTAGGGTTTAGGGTTTAGGGTTTAGGGTTTAGGGTGTATTGTGTATGGAAGGCATCATACCGATTCTCATTCAATTTGCTGCTGCCAAAGCTCAGCCCCTGAGGCGGCTATCGGTGAAGGCCCTAGCGAGGTAAAGAACAAGCAGCAGCAGCAGCAGCAGCAGAAGCAGCAGCAGCAACAGCAGCAGCAGCAGCACGAGCAGCAGCAAGGGACATAGAAGACGGAAAGAGAGGCAGAGAGGGAAAAAGCAAAAAACCTGCAGAAGCAGCAAACCAACACAAATAATAAATGAGCGACACTGCACGCCACCTGCTGCTGCTGCTGCTGCTGCTGCTGTTTTTGCTGCTGCTGCTGTTGCTGCTGCCGTTGCTGTTGCTGCTGCTACTGCTGCTGTTAATGCTGCTGCTGCGGCTGCTGTTGCTGTTGCTGTTGCTGCTGTTGTTGCTGCTGCTGCGGTTGCTGTTGCTGTTGCTGTTGTTTTTGCTGCTGCTGCTGCAGGTTTGCCTCACATGATGGGCCGCGTCGTTTGCTGCTGTTGCCTCCGGCAGAGCAGCAGCACCAGCAACTTCTGCTGTTGCTGCAGCAGCAGCAGACAGTTCGTCTGTATTTGAACCAGCCTGGGTTGTCGAAGGAAAGGCAGCAGCAGCTGCAGCAGCAGCAACAACAACTGCAGCAAGAGCAGCAGCAGCTGTTGCTGCAGCCGCAGCAGGAACTGCTGCTGCCGCTGCTGCCGCTGCTGGAAGACAGAGACACAGAAACTCGTCTCTCTTTTATACAGCTGGCGCTGCATGTTGCATCAAGGCGAGAAGGTAAGGTAGCAGCAGCAGCAGCAGCAGCAGCAGCAGCAGCATTTAGTGGCGCTGCTGCTGAGTGCGAACGCTGAGATAGACACTTCTGGATTGCCTTAACAATATCATTGCCGCAGCAACAGCAGCAGCAGCAGCAGCAGCAGTAGCAACAGCAGCAGCAGCAGCAGCAATAGCAACAGCAGCAGCAGCAGCAGTGTGCTTTGCTGCTGCAGGTGCGGAGTTCCTTATGGTGAAGGGGCTGCTGCAGGCTGTCCTGAAGCGGCTGCTGCCTCCAGAAGCAACAAGCGAGACTTATATTTCTCTCCTTATAGAAGAGCTGCAGCAGCAATGGGAGGAGGAGCAGCAGAAGCAGCAGCAGCACCCGCAGCAGCAGCTGCTGCTCCAACTTGCACAAACACAAGCGACGAAAGAGGCAATGCAGCACCAGCAGCAGCAACTGCAGCAGCAACTGCAGCAGCAGCAGCAGCAGCAGCAACACGCTGTCTCAGGCTTTCCTGTTGGATGCGTCGATGGCTGCTTCGGGTTCGTGCGAGAAGCAGCTGCTTGCAGCGTGCAGCAGCAGCAGCAGCGACAGCAGCATCAGCAGCAGCAGCAACTGGAGGTGCTGCAGCAGCTTGTGGAGAGAGCAGACACCTTCCTTGTTGAGGGGCAGTTCGGCTTCAGCAGCAACGCAACAGCAGCAGCAGCAGCAGTCGATGGCAGCAGCAGCAGCAGCAGCAGCACACAGGGAAAGGGAGCCGCAGCAGACTCTCTTTTTGTAGATGGCTTCTTTGGCTTTGTTCGCTGCACAAGCTGCCGCCGCAGCAGCAGCAGCAACGGCAGCAACAGTTGCTGCAGCAAAGGAGAAACTGTTGTGTATACACCTGAAACACTTTGTATTGATGGCTTCTTTGGGTTTGTGCGCTGCAGCAGCAGCAGCAGCAGCAGCAGCAACTGCAGCAGCAGCTGCTGCGGAGACGTTGCTTACATTCCTGAGACCCTGTGCATAGACGGCTGCTTTGGCTTCATCCGCTGCATCAGTCACTGCAGCGGAAGCAGCAGCAGCAGCAGCAGCAGCAGCAAACTAGATTTTATGCAGCGGCGCATGCTGGCCGATGGAGGGTACGGATGGGTCTCCTTCCCCTGTGGATGCAGCAGCAGCAGCAGCAGCAGCGGCAGCAGCACGAGCAGCAGTAGCTGTTCCTGCAACACCTATGCTATCGACGGTGCTTACGGCTTTGTCAGGGAGGCATCACCCTTTGGAAATGCTGCAGCAGCAGCAGCAACAGCGACGCCGGAAGGCATGCAGCAGCAGCAGCAGCAGCAAGTGCAGCAGAAGCAACAGCGGCAGCAGCACCGCATCCCTTATATGCACGGAGCTCCCTGCCATTGGGCCTATTATGAGGTGGTGGAGACGCAGCAGCAGCAGCAGCAGCAGCAGCAGCAGCATAGGAAACTAAACGGATGCCCGCGGTTGTGGCTCGCTGTTGATGCTGCGGAGCAGGTGCAGCAACACCAGCTGCTGCTGCAGCAGCAGCAGCTGCAAAAGCTGCTGCTGCTGCAGCACCAACGGGTGGAAGAACTCCTTAGCCCCCCGAGTAGCCCACACGCTGCAGCAGAAGCAGCAGCAGCAGCAAATGCAACAGCAGCAGCAGCAGCTGCTGCTGCTGTAGGAAAGGAGGGCCATTTTGAGGTTGCGGCGGCAACTGCAGCAGCAGCAGCAGCAACTGCAGCAGCAGCAGCAGATACCTCCCCAAAGGAAGCCCAGTATATTGCTGCCTCAGCAGCAGCAGACTCCTTCTGCCCTGCAGCAGCAGCAGCAACTGCAGCAGCAGAAGCAACGAACATTTCAGCAACGGCAATTGACAATGTACCACCACCAGGAGCAGCAGCAACAGCAGCAGCAGCAACAGACACGAGCATCCCGTGCCCAGCCAACAGAACAGAGCGCGCTGCTTTGCTGCAGCTGCTGCATGCATTTGCTGCTGCCTCTCCTACAGGCCTCGATGCTGCAGCAGATATAAAACCCCTAGCGGTGCAGCAGCTATTCGATTGGGCGTTTGCTGCTGACGTTGCTGTGTCAGCTGCCGCAGCAGCTGCTGCTGATGCTGCTGCGGGGGCTTCCCCTTGCAGCAGTTGCGGCAGAGGCAGCACCAGCAGCAGCAGCAGCAGGCGACCCTCCTCTAGCCGTGCAGCAGCTGAGCAGCCAGACACCTCTCCTGCTGCTACAGAAGCCAGAGCAGCAGCAGCTGTAGTTGCTGCGTCTGCTGCAGCCTCTCCTAGGGCTGCAGCAAACGCAGCAGCAGCAGCAGGAGCAGCAGCAGCTGCTGCTGCTCCTGGTCCTAAGAAGACAGCAACAGCTGCTGGAAGCAGCCACACACCCGCTGCCTCGCGCAGCCTGCTGAGCAAGCAGCAGCAGCAGCAGCAGCATCAGCAGCTTTTTGTCTCCGGCTCCAGCCGCAGCCCTTCCCCTAACCCACCTGCTGCTGCAGCAGGAGGAGCAGCAGCGAGTGTTAAGGGTGCTGGTGGTGCAGCAGCAGCAGCAGCAGCACCGGCAGCAGCAAGTGCTGCTGCTTCACGAAAGGCATACATAGCGCAGCTGCTGCGGTTTATCTCTATTGTAGCGGGGCTGAAGGTGCAGCAGCAGCAGCCGGTGCTGCTAGCAGCAGGATTGCTGCCGCGGCTTGAAGCCCTTTTGTCTTTGCTGCTGCAAGGCGCAGCCAACCCAGCCCCAGCCTGCAGCAGCAGCAGCACCACGAGCAGTAGCAGCAGCAGCAGCAGCAGCAGCAGCAGCAAAGGGTGCCCCAAGACGGGGGGTCAGTGGCTTGCGGTGCCTCTACACCCCATCACTTTTCCTACACCCTGGGACTGCGGCAAGCAGCAGCTGCTGCTGCAGCAGCAAAAAGCTACAGCAACCGTCCGCACCATTCAAGTAAGCCCAGCTAGCTCGCTAGCTAGCCAGACAGCTAGCGAGTTCGCCAGACAGCTAGTTGGACAGCTAGCTAGACAGCTAGCTAGCTAGACAGCTAGGTAACTAGCTACACCGCCACTCATATACCGAACAGCCCAGCCCGCTACATCCATAGGTAGTAGTCAGCTAGTTAATTAGCTAGCTAGCTAGCTAGCTAGCTAGCCAGGCAGTCGCCCAGCTAGCTAACCAACGCAAGTACATTCCCAGATAGCTAGCTAGCAAGACACTCAGCCAACTGGCTAGCCAGCTAGCCACTCACCTCTCTATCTATCTACTTAGCTAGCTAGCTAGCTGGCTAGCTAGACAGTCTAGGATGGCTAGCTGGCTTGTTTGTCTTCAGAGCGAGATGAAGGCCTCCCTCTTTGCTGCGGGGAAGGGGCCCCCACCTCCTCCCCCCTGCGCCTATGCAGCAGAACGGCTGCTGCTGCTCAGCTGTCTTTGCTGCTGCTGCATGCCCACGGAAGCCACGCAGCCGCAGCAGCAGCAGCAGCAGCAGCAGCAAGAGGGGGAGACAGAGCTGCCCGCTTCTCTCGTGCACTTGGTTGCTGCTGCTTGTCTTCTGGAGCAAGAGCCTGCCAACCTCAACATGGTAAACCCTAAACCCTAAACCCTAAACCCTAAACCCTAAACCCTAAACCCTAAACCCTAAACCCGATGCTGAATTTGCCGCTTAATTCCTGTTAACCCCAAACCCTAAAGCCAGAACTTGGCCTGCAGCTCGCTAAAATCTAAACCCTAAACCCTAAACCCTAAACCCTTGTAGAGTTTGATATGATGCAGGCTTTGCAACTGGCTACACTGTTGGCTCTGCGTCCACAGCAGCGGCATTTGCTGCGGCCTCTGCTGCAGCAGCAGCTGCTGCAGCAGCAGCAGTACTTAGAAGTAATTATTAGAGAGACATCAGACAACAAAGAGAGACAGCTGCAGCAGCAAACAGCAGCACAGGTTGCTACGCTGCTGGCTTCCCTTCAGCGCAGGGGCAGCAGCAGCACGCCAGCAGCAACAACAGCAACTCCTGCAGCAAACAACCCCTCTGCTGCTGCTGCTGCTGCTTCTAAAAGGTGTTAAGAGAAGAGACTAACAAAGGCTGTCTCTTACACCCGAACAAAACCGAAAAACAAATTGATGGCTTCGCCGCTAATTGCAATCAAAAAATTTTACGTTCAAATTAACAATAAAAATATTTAGAAATGTATGGACATATATTATATATATTATATATATTATATATATTATATATGTTATATATATTATATATATTATATCTATTACATATGTTATATATATTATATATAT
>NW_013547352.1:0-17500 GCF_000499425.1 Eimeria acervulina
TATAGACATGGCTATCCGCTTGTAGAAAGATATGTACGTATAAAGAGGCGTATATATATATATATAGATGCAAATATAAATAAACAATTATAGATAATAGGTATACATGTGAATATCATATGGCGGTGTCTGTCAGTCAACGAGCTCCATAGAGGGCCCCTTGTCTAGGTGAGAGGGCACCCCCACAAGCGAAGGGTCCCCCTTTACAGACGCCCGGCAACGGTGCAAAGCCTCTCTGGCCTGCAGCGCCTTGCTGCTGCTGCTGTGTTGCGCTGCTGCAGCAGCAGCACCTGCTACTGCCGCTGCTGCTGCAGCGCGACGTGCGCTTCAGCAGACGGTCCCTGGGGGCTAAAATAAAAGGAAGATTGCAACAGACACTCGGGCTGCATACAGCTTGGCGATAAATGAGCACTCTAAGAACCCCACACGGCCCCCAGAGAGCCCTCTGAGGGCCCCAAACAGGGCCCCCATAAAGACCCCAATGGGGCCCCCATACGAGCCCCGAAAGACCCCCAAAGGGCCCCCAGCATGGCCCGTAAAGACCCCTATGGGGCGCCCATAGGGGCCCCCAAAGAGCCCCCAAGGGGAATCCAAAAAGCCCCCAATGGGGCGCCTAAGAGGGCCCCCCTAAAGACCCTAATAAGACCCCCTAAGGGCCCCCTAAGGGGGGCCCCATAGGGCCCCCATAGGGGCCCCTACCCGTCTAGCATGGATCAGTATGGCCCTCCAATGTCCTTTACTTGTTTGCCCATGAAAAAGACTGCCAACCGCTAGTTGTTGCGTGCTGTTGTTGTTGCTACTGCTGCTGCTGCTGCAGCAGCAGGCAGCAGCTTATTTTCAAAACGGATACATGGGGTCCTGTACAAGAAGAGACAGCGAGATAAAGAAGTTGTAGGGGCCTTCAGAGAGACCGCCTCGAGGCAGATAAATAGAGGGCGATGGCAGTTTAGCTCAGCATGAGGAAGACAAAGAGGGACAGAGAAGATGAGATTAAAAAGAGAAAGAAGACAGCGGCGAGGATATGCAACAAGGACAGACAGAGACAGGTATATAACATAATAATAATAGTAATAGTAAAGGAGGAGGTTATAAACACACAGGAGTGCAGAGCGGTCTTTATCTTGTATATATTTTATTGCTGCTGAGCTGATGGCTCTGCTCGTTTGCTCTGCAGCCGCCGCCTCAAATCCCCCACACGCGAATGAAGAGGCAAAGAGGAAGGGGGGCCCCTCTCCGGAGACCCTGAGGGGCCCCTTTCTCTGCTGTCTCCCCGGATAGAAGACATGCCACCCTCTCTTTCTTGTGCAGCTGCTTCTGCTGTTGTTGCTGCTTTGTCTGCTGCATCGGCACCAGGGGACCCCGCTGCAGCAGCAAGACGAGGAGACCCCGCAGAGCTCGCCCTCTCGCCCGCGTTGTCTTCGCTTAAAGACCTGCAAACAACCAGCAGCAGCAGCAGCAAAAACAAGTATTGCATGCACTTCCCGAAAGAAATAATCATTCCTCTGGGGCCCCCGCTAATGAGGTCCCCCCTCGCTATGTCGCTTGGGGGCCCCTGGGGCCCGTCCACATCCTCTAATTGGGGTTGAAGCGCTTACCTGCTTTGGCTCTTATAACGATCAACTGCAGGTCCTGGGGGGCCCCTGGGTTGCTGAGGCCTCCTAGGGAGGGTGAGGGTTTTTCTAATATGACGGAGGTCGCGATCATAGGGGCGGGGGCCCCCCACATTCATTGGCATGGGGCCCCTAGCTCTCCATTCTGCTTCTCTATCTCGGAAGGCAAGACTTGAGACAGGGGGGCCCCTCGGGTAGGGGCCCAGCCCAACAGGAGACATCCTCCGCCTGAGCAATAGAAAAAAAGAAAATGCATGCGCCGTTATGCACTGAGATGCATATACTCATGTTGTTGCTGCTGCAGCAGCATGTTGCTGCTGCAGCAGCATGTTGCTGCTGCAGCAGCAACATGCTGCTGCAAAAACAGAAAGAAACAGCCGCTCCAGCAGGCAGCATCCTACAATCCCAAGCAGTTGCAGTAGCAGCAATAGTAGCAGCAGTAGTAGCAGCAGCAGCAGCTGCAGCAGAATGGACAGCTTACGGGAATCGCCGCGGTGGGGATCGAGAAGAGGACTCCGGGGATCGTCTCCAGGAGCGCATTTCTCCTCTTCTGGGTGAGGGGGATCGTCTCCTTACATTTAGAGAGGGGCTTCTGCCTCTCTTTAGAGGTAGAGGCTCCCCCATAGGGGCCCCCCTTCCCCTCCCTGGAGGTGAGATCGAACGATCCCGACCAGCAGGATATGCATGCGGCGGTGGGCCCCCTCTTCGAGGTGAGGGGCCCTTCAGGTACGGGAGGGGCCCCCTATGCCCTCGCGACGCAGGGGAGGCCCCTGGGGGTCCCCATTCCGGCGAGGAGCGCCCTCCAGGGCCCCTAGGAGGCCCCCCAGGGGATCGGGATCGTCTCCTTCGTGCAGGCGAAGGAGACGGCTGGTTACGCCGGTATGCAGGAGAAGGAGAGCGGCTACTGCTGCCGCGGGGCCCCTTGCGGGCCCCCCTGCTTGCTTGGGGCCTCCTTGGTGATGCAGGGGACTGGGAATGCCCCTTCAGAGACTGCGATCGTCTCCCTTGGCTCCATGGGGATCGGGATCGTCTCCTCCGGGGAGGCGAGGCCGATGCTGACGCGTCGTGGTGGCGCTTAGGAGACAAACTGCCCCTCCGCCTACTGCGCGCAGCAGCAGCAGCTGCAGCTGCTCCTACACCTCCTCCTACTGAGTCTCGCTCACGGGCTCCACCGCTGCTGCGGGATCGGGAACGAGAGCGAGGCGCCCCCCTCAGACGCCCTGCTGCTGCTCCCGCTCCTGCTCCTGCTGCTGCGGCCCCTACACGGGGTGGGGATCGACTTTGGGATCGAGCCCGTTTGTCTCCTGGAGACCCTGAAGGGCGTCTGTGGGGTGACAAGCGCCCCCCTTGGTCCCCTGGGGATCGTCGCCTAGGGGAGAGGGATCGTCTCTGCTGCACTGGGGACCGTCTGCCCTGCAGCGGGGACCGTCTTCGTGGGGACTGGGATCGTCTTTGCTGCAGCGGGGATCGTCTTCTCGGAGATGGGGATCGTCCTCTCTCCTGCGGTGGGGATCGTCTCTTCGGGGACTCGGATCGTCTCCCTTGCCCTGGGGATCCTCTATGCTGCAGCGGGGATCGTCTTTGTTCCGGGGAGAAGGATCGCCTCTTGGGCGGGGATCGCCGCCTTGGTTGCGGGGATCGTCCCCTAGAGGACAGGGATCGTTCCCTATCATATTGGGATCGTCTCCGCGGCGTCTGGGATCGTCTTTCTGGGCTTCCCGCGTGTACCTTTGGAGACGGGGATCGTCTTGTGGGGCTGTGGGATCGGCTTTTCGCGCTGCGGGATCGGCTTTTCGCGCTGCGCGATCGTCTCCCTTGCGCTGGGGATCGCCTTTCCGGCGACGCCTCCCCCCGCTCTTGTTCTGCCTCAGCCGTAGCAGCACTCCGCAGTTTCTCCTTGAGGGCTGCTGCTGCTCCAGGGGCCCCCATAGGCCTCAAAAGGGGCCTCCTTTCCTCTCCTGCTGCTGCAGCACCCCGCCTCCCATCCCCTGAAGGCGAGATCGAACGACTCGGAGCACTCGGGGAACGTGAAACGCTTCTGCAGCAGCAAATAATAAAGCAAACAGAGAACAACAACAACTGCTGCTGCTGCTGTTGCTGTTGCTGGTTGCTAGTGCAGCTTCTGTTGCTGCTGTTGCTGCTGCTGCTGCTGCTGGTGTATTTGTGTCTGTAGCGTTTTGAATCTCCTTACTTCTTTCTATCTTTTAGTCTTCTCTCTTTGCTTTGGCTGGCGCGCTTGCTGCTTTTGCTTGTGCTTCTGCTTCTGCTATAGGAGCGTCTCCTCGTTTGTTGCTGTTGTTGCTGCTGTTGCTGCTGCTGCTGCTGCTGCTGCTTGTCGTTATCCTTCTCCAAGGCCTTCTCTGCCCCCTTGTCTCCCCTCTCACGGCGAAGCCGCCTCTCAATTGCCTCTCTTGCTGCAGCTGGAGAACAGCAGAAAGACAGAACAGAGACACAAAGAAGTGCATGAAAAAACGAGAGACAAGAATAATATAATGGATTAGTTTAGCAAATATCAGAGACAAAACGAGACAGAAAAAGAAAAAATAGAATACAGACAGAGACATTGGGGATGCGTACAGCAGAAAGACAAACTGAAGAACACCCAGCGAAGGAGTGAGCAGCAGCAACAGCAGCAAACAAACTGCAGCAACAGCAGCAAACAAACTGCACCAGCAGCAAACTGCACCACGAATACACCACGACATGCTTTAAATGCACACGCCAACAGAGACGAAGTAAAGGAGGAGACAAAACAGCAGGCGCAGCAGCAGCAGCAGCAGCAACAGCAGCAGCAGTAGTGGCAACGACAGTACAACGAGACACATAGACAAAGACAGAGACAGAAACAAAACAAAGACAGAAGGAGACAGAAACACACAGAGACAAAGAGACACAGAGAGAGAGAGACAGAGAGACAAGCAGAGACAGCAAAGAAGAGACAGTGAAGTCTAGAGCAGAGATGAATAAGGAGACAAAAAGCATCAATGCACGAACCAATCTTCTTGTCTCGTATTTCAATCTGCTCCTTCTGCTGCTCTGGAGATTGCAGCAGCTGCTGCTGCTGCTTTATTTGAGATAAAATAGGAGGGGCCGGCACTTCAAACAAAACACCGTCAGGGTCGCGGAAGGAAACCAAAGACGAAGAGCGCTTAACCCTAAAACAAACAAACACAAGCACAAAAACAAATTATAAGCATATATATATATATAAGCATAGATAGATATATAAATATAAACATAGCTACCCATTTGTTATTGATATATAAGAACGCCATTCCTAACAGACAGATGAAACAAACAAAGTAAAGAAAAAGAATATATTTATCTCATTTTAAAATCATCAAAAGACATGCAAGCACAAACATTATAAATATAAATACAAACGTATAAATATACATATATATAAATATATATATATATATACATATATAGACAATAATAGGTATATATAGAACACCATTCGTAACAGACAAAAGCAACAAACAAAGTTAAAAAAAATATTCGTCTCACTTTAAAACAGAGGGCCCAATATTTTTTCCATCTAACGCCAACATCCCCGTTGCATCTTGTGATGTTTCAAACTCAACAATTGCATATCTGAAGCAGCAACAAACAAACACTCATGCAAATAATCTGCTGCTGCTGCTGCTGCTACTACCGCTGCTGCTGCTGCTGCTTCAGATGATGCTGCTGATGATACCGCTGCTGCAGATGATGCTGCTGATGCTACTGCTGTTGCTGCTTCTGCGGCTGTTGCTGCTACTGTTGCTGCTGCTGCTACTGTTGCTGCTGCTACTGCTACTGCTGCTGCTGCTGCTGCTGCTGCATGCAACGAAAGGCTGCCATATCTGCCAGCTAACAGTGACCCCTGCAACGTCTACCCAAAGAAGAAATCTAGCCCTAGCTAGGGTTTAGGGTTTGCATTGAGGATACAGGGTTTGTGTTCAGGGTTTAGGGTTTAGGGTTTGCAGTACTTGGGGGTTTTGGGGTTTGTGGAGAGTCTAAGAGAGACAACTTTCGCGAGGCCGCTGAGAAGCATTTTCACTTCGTTTTCATCGTACTGCAGCACACAGCCACCAACAAGCTGAGGTGTACGTACACCCTAACACCCCGCAGTAGCTGAGGTGTATGCACACCCGAATATAATGAGTGAACATAAACAACAGACAAACCACCGTCACACGCAGCACAAAACCCAATGATGCAGCAGCAGAAGCAAAAGCAGCAGCAGCAGCACCAGCAGCAAAGTGCACATAGGCCCGGCGAGAAGAAGTGGAATGAAGATGAATAACACAGAGTCAGCAACATAACAACAGAACAAGAATGCTGCTTCTGCTGCTGCTGCTGCTCGATGCGAAGCAAGAAGAAGGGGGGCCCTGCAGTATCTGTTGCGTCTGTGTCTCACCTCATTAGGAAAGCCTTCAATAAAGCAAGTCCTCTCCAGCTGCTCTGTCTCAGGCTCAGCAACAAGCACCCCAGAAACAAGAGATTGTGCAGGTGGCAGCCTTCCGTCTACTGCTGTTACAGCAACACCTATACCCAATTCACTCTTCTTCCGCGCGGCTAGCTGCTTCGCTTGAGCTGCAGCAGCCTGCACTGCCTGCAACACCAACAGCAGCAGCAGCAGCGAGACGCTCCAACAGATCCCCAGCTAACCCGCAGGCAGAAGAACGCCTCTCGCCTCAAATGCACCAGCAGCAGCAGCAGCACCGAAAGCGACAGCTACTGCAACAGCAGCAGCAGCAAGTGCAGCAGCAGCAGCAGCAGCTCACCTGCAGGTTTGCTAGATGATTTTGCATAGCGATCTCAACAGCTGTAACGGGAGCTGGAGCTCCCACAGCAACCGGCAGCAGCGCAGCAGCTGTGGTAGGGAGTGCAGCAGCAGCAGCAGCAGCAGCTAACGCTGGGTTTGCTGCTGCGAGTCCGAGGGCAGCAGGAGCTGCCAGCAGTGGAGCTGCTCCTCCAGCCACGCCAGCAGCAGCAGCAGCAGCTGCTGCTGCTGCTGCTATGCCTCCCAATGGCTGAACAGGCGGCGGCAAGACAACAGGGGTAGCAGCGGCAACAGCAGGGGTCGGCAAGGGTGTTACAAGCCTCATAAGGTTCTCAGCAGGGGCCCCCGCGGCTCCTGGAGCTGGGGTTGCTGTGGGGCCCCCAGGGTTAAGCACAGAAACCTGCATAGGGAGACCCAGCAACTCCGTGCCGTTCAACTGAGAGGCTGCTGTGATGCCTGCACTGTCTGCAAACTCAAGCTCGCAATATCTCCCGCCTCCGGACGCCCCTGGAAGTGGTTTAAACTCTACGCGCAGCAGCTGAGCGCAGTGCGAGAAGATTGCCTTCAGATGCTCCTCAGTAACTAGAGGAGACAGGTTACGTACATACAACACGTTACGAGGACCGTATACCCTACCCAAAGGGCCCCCAGGGGGGGCCCAAGGGGCCCCCGCAGCCGCTGCCGCAGGGGCAGCCCCTGGTGTTGAAAGCATGGGGGTAAGGGAATCAGCGGAGGCAGCAGGAGCAGCAGCAGCAGGAGCAGCAGCAGCAGACGCCAGGGTTGAGGCGCGCAAAGCTCATGCAAGAAGAAACAGAGGGGAGAGGCGTAGGATAGGAGTAGACAAGAGCTGCAAGGAGTACACTCTAGAGGCCCCCAAACCCAAGGCAACTGAATGAAGGGGCCCCGTATAAACGGATACAATCTAGAGAGAAACAACACAAAGAGAGCACAAAATGTTATCTACGCTGTATGTTCTACGCCTCGGAAAGCACTTAAAGAAGGTAGGGAGAGGTAAGCAGAAACAAAGAGGCGCTGGAGCTGCCTATACACCCGACCCGGTGCCCCGGCCGGGGTGAGAGGTGCGGGGTTGAAATAAAGCCCTTTTTGGGTTTTTGTGCTCTATGAGTACTCAATTAGCTCTAAACAAACACAGAAAAACAAACAGACAAAACCCTCAAACCCCTTCCCTCTCTTCGAGCATGTGCGTTATCACTGGGTCAGCCCCGCAGCCCAGCCCCTCTTCTTGCGGGGGTAAATTGTGCCGAAAAACATCAAAAAAGGTTGTATATAATATTTAAATCCAGTTAAATATATGAAACATTAAAAATGTTATTTAATGGAAAGAAGCCTTAAGAAAATTACCTCATAACAGCAACCCTCTCCCCCCCACACTCTCAGACGTCGCAAGGGGAGATAAGAAATGCGTCAGAGTGTAGAAGCTGTTGTTGTTTTAATGCAGCATAAAAATGCAGTTAAAAACACTTATTTTCTTACCCACCTTTGTAATGTATAGGCAGCATAAAGTGTGCACTAGAGCACCAACCAAACTTATACTATTGTTGGGGGAAACATCACATCGATCGTACTTGGCTAAGTGAAGGCAGTCAGGAGCTTCAATAGAGTCAACCAATAAAGAAAAAAGTTTTCTTCTGAGTTTCCTTCGCCGTCTCTGGGATTCATGGGCACCACTGTTTAAGGGTAGGAGGCTGCTCCAATAGAGTCAACGAATAAAGAGGTGTTTTCTGCTTATCTCCGCTCGCTGTCTCAGCGCTTCCTAGGCGCCGTTGTTTAAGGGCGGGAGGCTGCTGCGGAGAAGGAGCAGACTGTTGGTAGCTGTACACTACAGTTTGCTGCTGCTCATACACCGCAAGGCAACCCCACATTAAAGCAAAACGAAGCCTTCTTGTCTGCGCGCAGTGACACTCTAAAACACCTTTTGGCGCTTTCTTCACCTTCACTACCCACCCTGAACCGAAGGAAAACTCCAGTACCAACTTCAGACAGATCACCCTACATCTGCCTCCTAAGCAGCACATACCCTCGTGTGCCTGACTGCCTCACAAAGGATGAGTACGCCAAGCAAGGGAAAGCAGAGCACAAGAGAAGTTAGGGCTCGAAACGCTGGAGAGAAAAAGAAACATAGCCACGGGATAAAAGACGGCTTAGCGACATCTTGTGATGCTGCTTCGATCTGTTACTGCTGCTGCTCACCTGCATTTTCCTGCTGCAGGTCAGCAGGCCTCTCCGCTGCTGCCTGCTTCTTCTTTCTTCACTGGGCATGTACAGCGTTCTGAGCCGTCTTCTGTGTGAACTGATCACAGCGGAAACATAACGTGCGACAGAGAGCATGCAATATATATATATATATATATATATATGTATATTTGTTTTTCTTGAGTAGATCCATTGGAGAGAAGGGGGACCGGGTTGTATCCCAACGCGTTAGTTAACGCTTGAGCTTCGCCGTTTCTTAGTAGTGCGACAGCTCGTTGCTTAGCTTCTTCTTCAAGTTGCGAGACTGCACTGTAGCTTAGGAATAGGTTTGCGTCTGTCCTGTACTTGTGTTTGATGTGGTGGAACATTGGGCATCAGCGGGTGGCTGGACCGCTGGGAGCGCTTTGTTATTTAGTGCATGCGGTGACTATTTTTCTAACTGTGCACAACACAGCTGTCCCTCTGATGTTTGTTACTTCGAACCTTCAAAAAATGCTGCCTCCTTAAGAGCACGCCGACGGCAATGCATGCATTTCTCTGTCACTTCCATGAATACCACTGCAATACAGTAGAGCTTCCTCCTTCTTTTCTTCTTGAAGTCCTGATTCAACTCCGCTTACCCTGGAGAACACAAGTGCTAGTCGAAGCTCTGAAAGGCGCACTCTCATTGCTTTCCGGAACATAGACAGCGATGAGCTCAATGGTGCCGTCTGGTGGACTCAAGCGCGCACCTCGCTGAGTCACCCGCAGTATGTTTATGCTGATATCACGGTGAAGTTGTTCAGCGTAGAAGGGTCAAATAATAATAATGGTAATATGCGAACTAAACCCTCGTTTTGTTATGCATCTGGATGAAGCATTTTAAGCATGTTGGATACAGTTACTCTGTTTGTGTTTGCGTTTGTTTGTTTGTTTCAAGGCGACGGGGTCCCAGCCGTTGGTCGCCTCCCCACCTAACAGCAGATCCTGATTAACCTCCTACATATGACAGAGAAAAGGGGTGAAGTGTTGGCTAAAGTCTTATGAGGAATGTATAAAGGGCCTTTCTTTTCTTCTGCAGGCGCCTTCATTATCAATCGAACATCACGCCCAGGCTGGTGCAAGACACCACGCAGGCCAGCAGCGTGGTGGCGCTCGCTGCTGGCGCCTGTCCCTCTAAATTGTGCAGTAAGAAGAAGCAGAACGAGGATCTCCTGGTTAATCAGAGGGTAGTCTTGAGCTGCAGTAAAGACATTAGATCCTTAAGGGCGGCTGAGCTCCCTTCCAGCTTCCACACAACCTGCCCACAGCAGCCAAAGGGACTGGGGGTCAGTTGGGGAAGATAGCCTATCGTGAGCTTCACCAACATAACTTGTTGCAGCACCCTCTTCAACTCAACTCGACCCCGCATGCAAGCGTAGCCATATTCAAGCCCCGTTTGTTACACGCATAAACGTTTCATACAATTGTTGAACAGTCACTGAACCATTAATAGCCAACCTGCACGGAAGTAGAAATATGTATATATAATACCAACATCATATAATATTGCATTGCTTGCTAACAGTAGGGCATTTGCGGTGTAAGGCCCATTGTTGTAATGATCAACATGCGTTAGTATACATCTCTCATCTGAAGATGAAGTATAGCAAGAAAACTTCAGTAGTGATATGAGCTGCCAAGACACCGCAAGAGGCAACAATATCTGCTGCTTGTGGCGCTGCGGCTGCTGCTGCTGCTGCTGCTGCTGCTGCTGTTGCTTGCTGTTGCTGCTCTTGCTGCATTGGTGGTGGCTGCGGGTTTCTCCTTTAAATTATTTCATATTTTTTACCTAGCTCTTCTTCGGCTTTCCGGCGTACAGACGGCCCCCCTTTATTTTAGCAGTTCTAACTAGCATTCAGTTGTATGTATGTATGTCTATATAGATGACTACGCAGTGTATATATATATGCAAGACTGTGAGATTAAATCCTTGAAATAACATTAAAATATCAAAGAAAAGTCTATTATTTTTACTAGGCTTTAATTATTGTGAAGGAAAGATAAATAATGAATATTTTCCCCGTAGTAATGTGATGATACATAGCCCCATACATACACCCTAGGTAGCTGTTGCGAGCAGTGCTAGCCTGATGGCTGTATTTCTTGTTTAAAACGATTTAATTTATTTTTAATAATATTTTATTTGTACTTTCTTTGCTGAATATATTTCTACACCTTCAATTTGAGTACCACTGCGGTGCTTATGCACCAGAGTGTGTACGCTGAGGTGTATAGGGAGGTGTACGAAGTGATAATATATTATTACTACTTTTATTGTTTATCTCGGATATTCAATATTTAATTTAATTTTAATTGCAGCTTCCTTCAGCTGAAAGCTGCACAATGACGCCATCTCCTCCAGTTGCTACTAGTGAGTGTCTCGGGTGTCTGCACACCTCGAGGTGTATATGCAGCTTTGAGGCATATTTCCTTCCAACTTTGCCTTTATTTTATCCCTATAGTGGCCGTTGGATCTGCTGTCTTGACCCCTGATGCATTAACAGTTGCTGCTGCTGCTGCTGCTGCTACTCTAGCTGCAGCAACTCCCGCTTCAGTTACCGCTGCTGCTGCTGTTATTGTTGTTGCTGCTGCTGTTGGTCCTGCAGGTCCGCCTCGAGGCTACTTTTTGCGTCGGCGCCCTCCGAAGGCTCGGCAACAGCAAGGCAACAGCAAACACCAGCAACCAGTAGCAGTAGCAGCTGCAGCAGCAGCAGAAGCAGCAACAGCAGATGGACGTTATGAAGGGAGAGCAAAAGTAGGCTCAGGATCGGCCCGATCTACCCTCCAGTCTATTGTTCAGCAGCACGCGCCGAGCAGCAGCAGCAGAAGCAGCAGCAGCGAATGCAGCAACAGCAGCAGCAACAGAAGCAGCAGCAGCAACTTGCCCCGGGACCATGTTCTAGAGAGGGAAACCACTGCAGGATCTGTAGCTTCTGGGGACAGCCTAAACTTATCTGCTGCACCAGAAGCAGCAGCAGCAGCAACAACGACGAAAACCGCAGCAGCATCAACAGCAGCAGGCGCAACAAGCACTGCAGCAGCAGCAGGTGGTGCTTTTGCAGGGAAGCAGATGCAGCAGCTTTTCGCTTCAGTAAAGCAGCTTTTCTTTCCTTCTCAGTTTCAGGGATGGATGCTGCTGCTGCTGCTGCTACAGTTGGTTGCGCTTGTGTTGCTGATGCAGCAGCAACAGCAGCTGTTGCTGCAGCGCGAAGAGCTGCAGCAGCATGCGGTGTATGGGCAGCTGGCCTTCCAGCAGCACCAAAAGCGCCTCCTCAACAGCCGCCGTTCCCGTATAGGTACGCGGCAGCCGCAGCAGCAGCAGCAGGAGCAGCAGCAGGTTGGAGTGAGGGAGAGCTGCCGCTGCAGCCCTTGTGCACGTGTATATTTGTCTGAAGATTTAATAGACATTAGCAATAGATTTAAACACACAGAAAAGGAAATAGAATTAGCTGCTTCTCAGTTTCTGCGGTGTATAGACAGCGCTGCTGCTGCAGTAAAGCAGACACACGAAGAGGCTCGCCGCTCTTCCTGGAAAACTAAACTAGAGAGCAGGATCAAAGCCATGCGAGGCCGCCAACCCTAAACCCTAAACCCTCATCTAGGGTTTAGGGTTTGGCTCTACTCCTTACCGGCTACCGCTTAGGGTTTTGAGTTGGTGGGCGGAGTTGTGGAGTCGCACAGTGAACACCGTTGCCTTAAAACCCCCAACATCAAACCCTAGATTAGGGTTTAGGGTTTAGGGTTTGGGGTTTAGGCAGTTTTTGTCTGTTTGTTTTGGCATCCCGAAGAAATATATTTGAACGCATTGTCGAAATATTGTCGCTTTATTTATTTTATTTATTTATTTATTTCCAGTGTCTGTGCAGCTTTATGACTCCAGGTGTATATACAGCAAGCTATTACAAGAGTATATCATATAATATATCTTTTGTTTTATTATTATATTTTTAATTCAGTGGTGGGGGTATTTTTTTAACGGTGTTTTCTTCGTTTGTTTGTTTCATTTGCAAATAATGACAGATATAAAAGGAAGCCCCTTCTCTGAATAATAATATGAGGGCAATAATAATAATAATAATATTATTATTATTAATAGTAATTGTTAATAAGTAATATTATTCACATACATACATTAAACGTGAATAGTAATGCGATAATAAAACCCAAACCTGAATAATGAATATGAGTATAGAGAAACAATCAAAAGAAAATAAAACCCGCACAACATAGAAATATGTATATATTTATTTATTTATATGTATGCATATGTATATGGATATATATATATATATGTATATATATATATATTATATACGCGTGAAGATGAGAAAAACAGTAATGAGAGCATAAAGGAGATAAAGCCTGAGTAATAAAGTTACCGTTTAAAACGTGATAACAATAAAATAAAGCCTGAATAATAATATGAGTATGAGAAATGAATAATAAAAAGAATATTGAGCCTGTATAACAGTAACAAATAATAATAATAATAATAAATAATTAATAATAATAATAATAATGTGCATAGAAAGCTATAATATGAGTACACCTCCCAAGCAAAAGAAGTATTTTTCCTAAATAATAAAAACACTGGCATTGATAAATAATACTAAAAAATATTGATAAATAATGTTAATAAATAATATCAAATGAAAGTAATAGTAATATATTTCTTCATAGAAAAGGCCTTGTGATATTCTTCTAAACACCGCATGCAGATCCGTACTGTTGTTGTATCCAGATGCCTATTTATTAATTGTACTTCGTTATATATATTGGAAATAATAATAATAATATACATACTCTATTATTTTACATTTAGTATTAAATATATATTACTAATATATATATATATATATACATCTATATCTATCTATATATGTATATATATACTAGGCATATGCATACTCCACTTATTTGTGTTGCATCTGTTAATGCCGGGACAGCAGAAAGCTAAACTGCGCCAACACCCAGAGGCGTTACTGAATAGTAAATTACTATATGCATATACGTATATATATGTATATATACATACATATATGCATATATATATATATATATGTATACATATATGCATATATTGGGAATGCCACGAGACTGCAGAGAATAGAGCATTGTAATGGGGGATACGACAAACATGCGTATACACCGCAGAAGTAGAAAGTTGTTGGTAAGAGGGGGGCATTTAGTCTTTTTTCATAGGGCAGTGTATTCGTCGATGCATCGATGCATGCATGCATGCTCTATTCAACTGCTGCAAATTAATGGAAAGCATAAGAAGGGAGAAGGAAGTCTGAAGGAATGTGTAGATGAAGAAGCACTAGCAACTGTTATGTTATTATTACAAGGAAGAAACCAATAGCACAAAGGTCTCGGGCGTTTGTGCAATTATGAACTCTATCCTCGTTGCAAACAAAACCAGAAAAATGTAGAGATCAAAGAGCGCTTTAATCAAATGTAAAAAATAAACAAGCTGTAGATCTATATACCGGGAAACATCAAGAAAGTTTCACTTCTCAGCGATCCCCAAGCCATTTGCATCATCTACATTACAGTTCGCTTAACTTTCTGGTTGCTTAAACGACAATGATATCATTTTTAAAACCATTCTTTCCCTTTCACTCCAATTACCTCTACTGTAATTGGAGTTGAAGCAGCATATCAAGGAGGAAATAACTAAGTGGCTGTTACGTTGTGCAGAGATGCTTCCAGAGACGCCGAAAAAAAGAAATGCATGCACCCCGTCGTGATGACCTTGCGGTTGTTGAGAGGTTTATCGAGTTAACATCCGAGGAAAAGCAGAGGTGGGCCCAACTGAATAAAGGGCTCTCAGATACAACTCCTACTAGTACTAGTACTAGTACTACTACTACTAGTACTAGTACTACTACTACTACTACTACTACTACTACTGCTACTACTGAATATTTAGTATGTATACTAAATAAAGAAGAAATATTAGCAGGTTTGCTACTCTCTAGACGCCCAATGCATCCCCGTGAATTCACTTCCAGAGCAGCCCCAAGGTTTGCTCTGAGGTACAGGGGACCCCCGCGTCTCGAAAAGGAAATATCGGGTCAGTTGAAAAAGCTGAAAAAAGGCAAAGTTTAAGCGTAGGCGCATGCATTTGGAGATAATCTTTGGTTGGCGGTTAACAGGGAAGAAAGCAAAAGGATAAAACCTTTAAGAAAGAAAATAGTTCAACTGTCAGTAGCGCAGACAGCCTATTCAGACGGAGGCTGAAAAAGCAACCGGCCATGCTTTCGCTGCCAACACCAATTACAAATTCAAACCCTTTTTAGATTTAGATCTCAAGGGCTATCAGACACCGGAGGAAGTGTGCTGCTTCCGGGAGAAGGGATGAGGTAAACAGCATTCTTTGTCTGATGATGTTGGTGGGTGTAACCCTACTTTACAGAGGCTGGTTATTGAACGCCGCGTAAATGCATACCAATTGTGCACAGCCTCAGTGAATGCAACAACGGAAGCTTGCTTATGCTTGCATGCAAGGTTCTCTTGCAGCAGCAGTGTGCGCAACAAGGCGCTCTTCATCTAGTAGCAGACATTCACCTCACTGCCTTGCAGCCCCAGACCCTTGGGCTGCTGTGAGTAAGATATCTGGAGTAAGCAGCTCTGCTCAGCTCTTCTTTGGGCTTTGTTCAGTGTTCGATTCCATTACAGCTCACAACATTATATATATTCACAATCTATATTATGTGCAAGATATAATATACTTAGTATATACTATATTATATATTATATATATTATATATAATGTATTAATTACCACCGTATTATCTAGAATCCACCCACACTATTGCAACTGCCTAATGCAGAAGGCCCCGTGGTGGGGTCTATGAGTATTGTTACTCCTCCTTGCTACACTTCCTGAAGTGGATAGGCTCAGCAACTTAAGATGCGTGCACACAGAGGGCGTCACTAAGGGTGTTAATAAGGCTGCATACTGTACACTTCACTGTATATACAGGGATGTTAATAATGTTGCATACTGTACAATCCACTGTATATACACGAATGTTAATAATGCTGCACACTGTACACTCCACTGTATATATACACCCTGCGCTTTCGACGATTAGCAGAGCACATCATTCAGAACAACGAGAACAAGAACAAGAACAACAACAACAAGAGCAACACGAAGCTTTAACCCTGCTGCAGTTTGCTGATGGTGCAGCACCGAAGCTGATAGATTTGAAGGCTTCCTCTCGTGCGGAGTTATATTATTTCGTGTAAATACAAACAACAAAAGGGGTTAGTTGTGCTAGCAAGAGAAGATGCTCTGCTGCATTACTTATAACCAGTACCCATAGAAGACAGTATATACACAGAGCTGTGATGCAGCAACAATATCTAAAATAAGTGCAGTCTGAACATTCAATAAAGCATACACCTCAGGCTGTCTCGTCTCCCCCAGCCCCATGCCTTTGTGCTGCTGTCTCTAGCACATATAAAGAGTTAATAGCTGCCTCTTTGCTGCTCTCTTCTTAACCTTCTTGAGTGAAAGTGCATAGAGTTTCTTATGGGGAGGTGTGCTGCTGCTGCAGCAGCAGGGAAGCGAGCAAACAGCAGCAGCTCCCTCTGCATGCAGGGGCCCCCTATGTTAAGTGCTAAGTATATTACAATTAGATAGAAAGAAATAATGAGTTATATCCCTAGAGACAGACAAACAAATGCTTTACTGTAGGAAGTTGGCGGCAGCAGCACCTTATAGCTAGGATATGCAGAGCTCAGCTACGCATATACTTAAATCCTCTTTAATTATCTTTGTTGAAATGCAATAAAAGAGAAAACAAACAAATTATAATATTCCCACAACTCAGACACACCTGTTAACCTCTTGCTGCCAGAGCAGCAGCACGCTTCTTGGCTACGCCGCAGCAGCAGCAGCAGCAGCAGCAGCAGCAGCAGCAGGAGCGGCGGCAGCTGCTGCTGCTCCACTGGCGGCTTGAGTGGCGGGAGCAGAAGAAGCTCTAATTCTTTTTCTTTGATGAAATTACACATTTTGAGGAGTTGCTATTCATCCGCTGCTTTGGCTTTGTTTGTTGGTATGTCGCTCTCTTGCTGCAGCAGCAACAGCAGCAGCAGCAGCAGCAGCAACAACAGCAGCAGCAGCAGCAACAACAGGGCAGGCAGTAGCGGCTCATCTTATATCCCTTCCCTCCACCTGCACAAACAGCTGCTGCTTCTCTTACCTTAGCCTTGTCTTATCTTCACAAGCAGCAAACAGCAGCGAGGCACAGCAAACCCTAAACCCTAATCACCCCTCTTCTATGCAGACAAACCCTTGGCAAACTCCCATTTTGGGGTTTCTAGGGTTTAGGGTTTAGGGTTTAGGGTTTAGCACTCGGCGCTTAGCGCCACTAGGGAGTGGGGTTTAGTGGGGGTGCCTCAGATCCATATGTTTTACTGCGGCGCAAGGGTTTAGGGTTTAGGGTTTAGGGTTTAGCGTTACTGTTGGTGTGGCTTCAGCTCGCAATGTCAAACCCTTCTAACGGGCAGCAGCAGGGAGGGGAGGCCCCTGCGGCACCAGCAGCAGCAACAACACCCCCAGCAGCAGCAGCTGCATCTGAAGGAGCAGCAGCACCAGCACCAGCAGCAGCAGCAGCAGATGCAGCACCAGCTAAAACCGTACATATATCATTCAAGGTCTCAGGGGGGACCCACTTTACTCTCGATGTAGATGAGGATTGGAGTGTACGTACACTGAAGGAGAAGTGCGAAGAAAAAACTCAAATACCGGTGGCGGCACAGAGGCTTATTTATAAAGGTGCGATTTAGTTAAGATTAGCATTTAGGGTTTAGGGTTTGGGGTTTAGAGGTTAGCTTTAGGGTTAATACCACTGGACGCACAGAGGCTTAT
>NW_013547352.1:22500-32223 GCF_000499425.1 Eimeria acervulina
AACGGAGGCACAAAACGAAGTGTACAGACACTGGATGCCGTCAGCAACGCGCTCTGCAAGGTGGCTGATGCTGCGGAGCTCATCAGGTCTAAAACCCTAGGGTTTAGGGTTTAGGGTTTAGGGTTTAGGGTTTGGGATTAGACGGCAAGAACGAAGTAGTCATTTCCAACAATTAACCCTCGTGTCTCTGGTTCACAGTTTCGGGGTTAGGGTTTAGGGTTCAGGGTATAGGGTTTAGGGTTTAGGGTTTAGGGTTTAGGGTTTAGGGTTTAGGGTTTAGGGTTTAGGGTTTTGTCTGCAGGAATGTGCATCCCTGCTCGAAGTGGCGAGAGGCAGGAGCGCAGGTGGTTCAAGAAGTGCAGCACTTCATGAGCGTAGCAAACTTCAGCGACTCTGTAAACCCCAAACCCTAAACCCTAAACCCTAAACCCTAGACCTAAGACCCTAAACCCTAAACCCTCGAGCATAAGTACTGAATCCTGAGGGCTGATGAGTACAAGGGTTTGTGCTAAGCACACCTTCAAAGAAGCCTTAGGGTGTGGGGTTTAGGGTTTAGGGTTTAGGGTTTAGGGTTTAGGGTTTGGGGGTTCAGATATACCAACGGCTACGAGAAGAAGACAACGCTGAGGATTCAATTCGAGATGAAGCGGACCAGTGAGAGGGAAACCCTAAACCCTAAACCCTAAACCCTAAACCCTAGCCGCAAACCCTATCCTTATACTCGGTTCTCCTTGTTATGTGTTGCTCTTAGAGCACTATGGAGTGCCGTTGAAGTATTTTGAATGCCTTTCTATCTGCTGCTGCTGTTGCTGCTGTTGTTGTTGCTGCTGCTGTTGCTTTTGTTGCTGTTGCTTTTGTTGCTGTTGCTGTTATTGCTGTTGCTCCTGCTGTTATTTTTGCTGCTGCTGATATTGCTGTTTCTGCTGTTGTTACTACTGCTGTTTGCGCTATTGTTGATGCTGTTGCTGCTGCTGCAGATCTGGTGCAGCAGCAGCAGCAGCAGCAGCAGCAACAGCAACAGCAGCAGAGCTAACAAAGGAGGAGCAGGCGGCGCTGCGGTGTATGCGAGAGGCAATGGAGCAGCAAGGAGTTCATCTAAGCTCAGAAGAAAAAGTTAGAGACACGCGAGAGGGATAGATAGCTTTGCTGCTGCTGTTGCTGCTGCTGTTGCTGTTGCTGCTGCTGCTGCTGCTGCTGCTGTTGCTGTTGTTGTTGTTGGTGGTGGTGGTGTTGGTGGTGGTGTTGCTGCTGCTGCTGCTGCTGCTGCAGCAACACCTGCTACTGCTGCTGCTCCTCCTGCTGCTGCAGCAGCGTCTGCTGCATTGCCGCCTGATGCAGTGGCGATTTGCTGGGATGTAGGTTCACCTGTGCGAGGGTTTAGGGTTTAGGGTTTAGGGTTTATTGCGTTTGTTGTCCTCAGCAACGTTTGCTGCTGCTGCTTGAACAGGAGAGCAATGTAGCAGCAGCAGCGGTGCTTGCGCAGCAGCAAAGCCCCCGTGAGTGCTGCGTTTGTATGCAGCTGGCAGCAAACCCCACAACCACCTGCCTGCCTAAACCCTAAACGCTAAACCCTAAACCCTAAACCCTAAACCCTCAAGGGGCTGCCGAGGGTCTGTGAGGAAGTGGCCGTCTTTAGGGCTTTTGAAATATTTTTTTTTGCTCGGTTTGATTTTATTTCGTATCCGTTGCCCACCCTAACCAAACCCTAAACCCTAAACCCTAAACCCTAAACCCTAAACCCTAAACCCTAAACCACAACGTGTGCGTGCAATGCGTTTTGCTGCCTCTTTAGAAATTGAAGTATCTGTTGAGAGGCTCCTCGCTGCTGGGGTTCCCCCAGGCTTAATAGCTCTCCGTACAGCTGAACTGCAGCAGCAGCAGCAGCAGCAGCAGCAGCAGCGGGGGCTGTTCTCGCTGTGGGGAAGAAGAAGAAGCAGAAAAATAGATTCTCTTGTTATTTGTGCTGATGATGAATTTACAAAAGCTGTTCTCAGGTTCGAAACCCTAAACCCTAAACCCTAAACCCTCAGACGGTGATGTGATGGGGTGTATGTACACCTAAACAATGTTACTACTGTATTAAACCAATCTGCAATTCAAACCCTAAACCCTAAACCCTAAACTCTGACGTTTTAATCCCCCTACCCGTAGCGGAACAGCCAGCGGACCTTAAATCCTAAACCCTAGCCCCAAACCTTAAACACTGAACCCTAAACCCTAAACCCTATACCTAACCCTAAACCCTAAACCCTAAACCCTAATCGGGTGTCTCGGTTGTTTGTTTCTCTGTTGATTCGTTTATTCTTTTTTTAATTTAGAACTTGTACAGATGTGGGTCTGAGGCGCGAGTTATACTCCCTCAGCGACAATGATAAGGACAGAGTGAGGCCTATTACGGTTTAGGGTTTAGGGTTTAGGGTTAATCTGCGTGCGTTTATTTGTTCATTATCTATTGCTTTATTCATTTATTTAATCTATTTATTTATTTATCTGTTTCTATTTATTTATTATTTATTATTTATTTGTTTATTTTCTTAGTGAGACACCTCTTCGGCACTTAAATAAATAAATAAATAAATAAATAAATAAATAAATATAAATAAATAAATATATATATATGTATATAACCCAATAAATGAGTAATAAATAAATAAATAAATGTTTGATGATTGATTCATTTATTTTTTGTTTAAGCTGATTCCGTTTATAAAAGAGTAACAGTAAACGCGCTATGCTGCTTATTTATTTATTTATTTATTTTTAATTAATTAATTAATTAATTATTTAATTTGTTTATTTGTTTAATGTGCGTTTAATGCAATTATTTCTCGGGTGTATGCGCAGACAGCAGATTTTAAATTTCTTCACTTATTGGCGCTCCGTCAGCAATTAGCACAAACGAGAGGATTCAAGTCATGGGCTCAATTCGCTCAAAGGTTAACTGCTGCTGTTGCTGCTGCTGCTGCTGCTGCTGCTGCTGTTGGTGCTGCTACTGTTGGTGCTGCTACTGTTGGTGCTGCTGCGCTGCTGCTGCTGCTGTTGTTGTTGTTGCTTCTGTTGCTGTTGCTGCTGTTGCTGTTGCTGTCGCTGCTGTTGCTGCTGCTGCTGCTGCTGATCTTGGTGCTGCATTCGGTGCTGCTGCTGCTGTTGTTGTTGTCGTTGTTGTTTTGTTGTTGTTGCTGCTGCTGGGCCTGCTGCTGCTGCTCCTGGTGCTGCGCCTGCTGTTGCTGCTCCGGCGCCTGCTTCGGCTGCTGCTGCTGTTGCTGCAGTGCCTGCTGCTGCTGCTGCTGCTACTGCTGCTGCTGCTGTTTCTGCTGCTGCACCTGGTGCTGGCGCTGGTGCTGCTGCTGTTGTTGCCGCTGTTGCTGCCGCATCTGCTTCTGCCTCTACTGCTGCTGCACCTGCAGAAGCGAAAAAGCCGTGATTCAGGCTTTAGGGTTTAGGGTTTAGGGTTTAGGGTTTGGGTGTTTTGGCTTAGGGAAGGCGTCTTGCGAACCCCGGAAGCCGTTTCTACATTCTTAGAGCGAGTTGAAATGGCTTTGGAGGTAACCCTTAAACCCTAAACCCTAAACCCTAAACCCTAAACCCTAGGGGGGTTCTGGATTTGTGCATTGCTGATGATGGTTTGGGGTGTATGTACAGCCGAAGCTGCTGCAAGAATTGCAAACCCTCAAAAAGACTGCCGAGGGTTTACCTTCTATGTTTGGGGTTGAAGTTCCTCTAAACCCTTGGGATGTGCCTTTTGTAATGGAATGCAACGCCGCACAACAACGGGCTGCCAGGCAAACCCTAAACCCTAAACCCTAAACCCTAAACCCTAAACACTAAACACTAAACCCTAAGTTCTAAGGCTCACGCCCACGCGTTGACGCAAAAAAAAAAGAAAAGCAAAGGGATGCAGTAGCCAGCGTAACTTCATATCTCAACCCTCTACACAAGACTGCTCGAAGGAAACCCTAAACCCTAAACCCTAAACCCTAAACCCTAAAGCTTAAACCCTAGGCGTGTTGGCAGCGCCAGGGTCCATTTATGCTTCGCAGCAGGCATTTTTGAATCGAAGTGTTTAGAGTTTAGGGTTTTGAGCTTGGGATGTAGCGTCTGTGATTTAGGGTTTAGGGTTTAGGGTTTAGGGTTTGGGGTTTGGCTGCAGCTCTACTCCGCCACTGCGGCTGTCTTTAGAATCGATTTGGCGAAGGGCCGTCGAGATGGTGGAGAGGCTGACGGGCTTCACTTTAGTTCCTGTTCATCCTGCCCCTGGTAATCTAGGGTTTAGGGTTTAGGGTTTAGGGTTTAGGGTTTAGGGTTTAGGGTTGTGTGCTTTTTAGAAATTCATTGCACTGCTGAATATGAGCGACTGTGGCTAAAATTTCAACGGCTTATGCTATACCCTTCAGGGTTGAGGGTTGAGGGTTGAGGGTTTAGGGTTTAGGGTTTAGGGTTTAGGGTTTGTTGCAGGTGAGACTTGGCACTGGAGTGTCTTAAAGTATGAGCTGCATGCAGCTACAAAAAAGAATAGAGGGGCCCCTCGCGGGGTTTTGTTTGTTGATTTATGGTGGAGACAAAATAAGACAAGACTGCTGGCTCAGTTTACAATTAGAGGTTCTAAGCAAATGAATTACCCTCTCCAGCAGGTACAGAAGGAAAGGGTTTAGGGTTTAGGGTTTAGGGTTTAGGGTTTAGGGTTTGAGGGAGTCGTTTTTAGGGTTTAGGACTACGGGCGCAGGGTTTAATGCTAAGAGGGTAGGTTTAGGGGTAGGGGAATAGGGTTTAGAGCCAAGGGGTTCGATACAAGGGTTTAGGGTTTAGGGCTTAGGGTTTAGGGTTTAGGGTTTGTGTTTAGGGTTGGGAGCTTGGGGGGCCCCTTACTCGCGCATGCGTTGCTGAAGAGAATGGATGCCTCAGACAAATTCCTTGCTGCGCTTTAATCTCAAATTTTGAACCACCGCGCCGGTTCCATGCCTTGGAAACAGGTAGGGTTTAGGGTTTAGGGTTTAGGGTTTAGGGTTTGGGTTGGAGGGGAGGCATTGACGCTGCGCATTGTCTCCTGAAAGATTGTTTTGTATCGATCTTAAGCTAACGGTCTTGGGTTTGGGGTTTAGGGTTTGGCGTTTAGGGTTTAGGGTTTAGGGTTTAGGGTTTGGGTTGCAGGGTGGGACATTGAAGCTGCGCATTCTCTGCTGAAAGATTGTTTGCTAACAAAAGAAGACAGCGTTCATCTTCTGCATGAATTGGGTCATGTTATTCACGGACTTTTATCTCGAACGGAGTTGCAGCATTTATCAGGCAAGAATAATATAAACCCTAAACCCTAAACCCTAGCCTCCAAACCCTAAACCCTAGAAGGGGCCTACACTTCAGGGTTTAAGCTGCCTGGGCAAGCACAACGTAGGTGGACAGCGAGGGTTTAGGGTTTTGAATAGAGGGTTGGAGCTCACGACCTTAATGGGGGTTTTCTTTTCTGTTTTAGGGTTTAGGGTTTAGGGTTTAGGGTTTAGGGTTTAGGTGGGGTGTACGTACACCTCAGGCACGCGGGGAGCCGTCGATTTTGCTGAATTTCCCTCGCATTTATTTGAATGCTTCGCCCCCCAAATATTTAAACAAAAAAGTAATTTTGCTGAGGCCCCCGAGCGAGGGTTTGTTGGGTTTCATATGGCTCACCAACTGCAGCTCGCGCTGCTCGACCGCGTAAACCCTAAACCCTAAACCCTAAACCCTAAAGTCTGCTAAACCATGATATGCCGTTGTTTCGTCGCGGGATTAAGCAACGATTGAAACCCTGATAAATTCTGTAAACCCTAAACCCCAGATGCCCGTCTCACCTATATTGAGGAGAAGAGAAGTAGAGTGATGTCTGCGTCAACATTCGAGCGGGTTAGGGTTTAGGGTTTATTATGTTTAGGGTTTGTGATTTAGGGTTTAGAGTTTAGGGTTTGTGTTTTAGAGTTTAAGGTTTGTGGTGTAGGGTTTGGGGTCTGCATTTTGGGGTTTAGAGTTTGTGTGTTCGGGTTAGCGCTTGCGATTAAGGGTTTAGGGTTTAGGGTTTAGGGTTTAGGGTTTGCATGCAGGCGTTTTATAGCTACATTCCTCGTGAGGGTTTGCTTCTGCCTGGAGGGGAGATGTGTATGGAGACTGCAGCGGAGGAGTTGCAGCATTTATTGGGGTGTATAGACAGCTGCTTTGAACAGAGAGACATCTTATCAAAGAAATATGAAAACATCTGTTCAACACCCCTCTGGCAGCTAATTGGAAGGCCCCCCTTTAGGGCATTTGAGCACTTGGTGCACTACGGCGCAAACTACTTCTGCTACCTCTTCTGCAGGTAAACCCTAAACCCTAAACCCTAAACCCTAAAAGGGGACTAGCTTCGTTCTCAGTGGCAAGAAAGGGAGAGAGGCCCTGGAGGCTCCAGCACCAGATGCGTGGTTTTGCAGTTGCAGGGTTTAGGGTTTAGGGTTTGTAAGTATATATATATATATATATATATATATATTTATTTATTTGCATGCGCAGGTGTTTTTCGAGCTATGTTTGGAGCAAGGCTATAAACAAGGAGGCAGAAGGAGGAGAAGGGGTTTATCATTTGTTGGAGCTTCTTGAAAAGGGTTCAACAGACTGCAGCGCAGGGCCTCTTTTAAAGTTGTTAGAGAATAAAGAAAAGAAAGAAACCCTTTGCGAGCTGTCTGTACACCCGGAGAGGGTGCCGCTGCACTTTCTCTTTCAAACTTAAACAACAAAAATAAACGCAAATTTATTAGATGAGGGTTTATCTCTAGTGCACTCACATTTGTGCGCTTGCAAGACTTCTAAGTCTTTTTCTAGTCCTAAACCCTAAACCCCAAACCCTTACTACTTCTGCTACCTCCTCGGCAGGTAAACCCTAAACCCTAAACCCTAAACACAACAAAAGGGTCTAGTTATTACTGGGGTTCTGACTATAACTTCTACTCTTTTGTTTAGTACAGTGAAGCAGTACGAACACTAAAAAAACAATAAATTAAAATTTATATTCAGGGTTAAGAGGGGTTCTACTGTTTTGGGTTTACAGTGTAAATGGCTGCAAAAAAAGAAAAGTAAAATATCAATAAGCTCCCCTGATAATGCTGCTTGTACCTCATAACGAAATAATAGATGGAGTAATTAAGTCCAAACAATATGCAGAATCTTTGCAGGCAATCAGAACAAACAGATCCTCGTAAGATGTACGAAGGTGCGTGCATAATAAGGTTTCTTCAGGTGTGCAGCGGGGTGTATATACACACGAATCAGATGCAACTGAAGTGCGCTAATGGGTATAAATGCAGCGGGTGGCAATTGAATAACCATAAAACATTCCTGAATATTCAATTCAATAGTGCTGAAATCTTTTTGTTTAACGGTCTTCGTACCGAGGGAGACCAAACCAGCGACGCATATAGAAGGAAGAAGCAGCACCAGGGGGGCACTACGGAAACCTGATATACTAACGGTATTCAAAAGATGGAAAATAAAACATAAATTCAAATAAATAAAATAAGAAGTGTTACTCTTATGCGGCGGAGAAACGTCGATATTAAATTCAATGCCTCTTGGTCCGGTGTACATACACCGAACGCTCGCGTGCAAGTTGCAATGCTGCACGAGGGAGTGGGTAGAATATGGAAATTAAGAGATAAAGAACATTTGCATGCACTGTTTCATAAACTATTCCTAATTTTATTTGAAATTCCCTAAAAAAGAACGCTAAAATCACTCAGCTTTCCTCAGAAAGAATGGCGATGAAGAAGAAACCAAACACGCAGCAGCCCCAGGAGAGTCGGTAGAATCTTCTAAGACCTGCAAGGTATTGTTGCATTATTTGCAGAATGGATCATGAATTATCTTTAAATAAGTTATATTCTTTCTTTGAATTGAAGGAAACCTCAAAATTAATGGGGATATTCCGGTGGTTTCACTACTAGGTGGACATGAGGCGTGAGCCTCTTGACTAGCCGGCCTTCTCAAGTTGCAGCAGATTCTGCATTTTATTGTATATCTGCTCTGCTTTTGTAATTCTTATTGAGTTATCTTCACTGAGAGCCTACGAAACATAATATTCCTCGTTCAACTCTTGCAGCCGGGGGGCCCCAGCCTTCGTGCGCAACCGCTGAGGTTCATTGTCCGTACACCGCAGCTTTGGCTTGGCGCCTTTCAAAGCCTGTATCAGGTGATCTATCATCTTAACTTCTGTTTTTTCTTGCTTTACTTCCGTCTATAGAAGCACCTGCTGCCTGTGCAGACCGTACTCCGTTTACCATCATCGTTTTGCTGGGAGGTTTGCGTCATTTTTCTGTTGTTTTTCTCTGCGTTTCCAGGTGTATATACACCTCAAAGTGTATCTACTGAGCTCGCTCGCCTATAGCAGCGACCATGGCGAGCCTCAGTCTTGAGAAGGAGGGGAGGCAGCGGTCGCTTAAAGAGCAGCAAAGAAAGCCCGATGATGATGATTCTGAGGACAACCAATCGCAAGCCTCTGAAAGTGCGGCAAATTGATTAATCAAATTAGTTGAAGGAGACATAAGGCTGCAGATCTAGGGTTTAGGGTTTAGGGTTTACGGTTTAGGGCGTGCGTGTGTGTGTGTGCGTGTGTGTGTGCGTGTGTGTTGTGTACGCGGGGGTTATATATATATACATATATATTGTATATCTTTCTGCTGTCTTTTGATGTGTACAGACACCGGAATTGACCCTGGTGGAGGCCGCACATTGATTAATGGCTACAGCAAAAGAACAAAGAAGCTTCCTTGGTCTGTTCTGCTGGCTTATGCAGCCCCGATGATAGGCGCAGGAGGCATGAATTTCACATTAACAACATTTGCTGCATACTTCTATACAGACACTATGGGGCTACCCCCAGGTACCTAAACCCTAAACCCTAAACCCTAATTCATGTTTTCATTACCTTTTGCTGTTTACTCCGTCTGTCTGTCTCTTCTTTTGCTGTGCGTTTCTTTGTTTGATGTTTTGTTTGTCTATATTTGTTTTAATTTTATTTTATTTTCTCCTTTTCTCTCCCAGCCGTCCTTCTTAATGGCCGTCCCTACCACTTTGCATGCATGCATGCATGCATGCATGCATGCATGCATGCAAACAGATAAAACCTACAATCATGCACGCATGCATGCATGCCTGCATGCAAACAGATAAACCCTACATCTATGCATGCATGCATGCATAAATGCATGCTAAAACAAACAGATAAACAGATAAACCCTACATGCAAGTGTGCATGCATGACAAAACAGACATACCCACTCTCCTTGCATACATGCATGCATGCATGCATGCATGTATGTATGTATGCATGCATGCATGTATGCATGGAGGTTGTTTGTATTTAGACGGCGTTTATTTTGTGCGTATTCTGCTGAAAAGGTAAATACAACAAATAGTAGTTTATTGATTGCAGATAGTTTATATTTGTTTAATATTCTTTTTGTTTTTCTTTTTGTTTGCAGGTATCGTAGGGAGGGTGCAGCTGTGTTTAATGTGTATGTATGCACTGTCTGAACCTATCTTCGGCTGGCTAAGCGATGTTACCGGGGGGTGGGTGCGAAGAAGATGCGGAAGAAGAAAGCCTTACTTAGCTGTCTCTGCTTTTATGCATGCGGGTATGCAATAACGAATATATATATATATATAAACATATATATATAAATATATATATATATATATATATATATATATATAAATATATATATGTATGTG
>NW_013547351.1:0-32005 GCF_000499425.1 Eimeria acervulina
CCATATTTGAAACACCTTTCCCAACTGCACAACGAGTCTGTTACTGACTGGAAACAGGTTAGGCATGGTGCTGTAGTCTGTTCACCAGAGTGGCAGGAAGTTCAGTGGCCCCCTTTCGGTGATGCATTCGAACCTGCTAAGGCTCGCAGAGGACTTCTTTATGTCTTATGCACTAACAGATGACTGATAGAAGTGCACGAAATGTCTAGATGAGGCGGTCAAACCGAACGAGCTGCGGTTTTGGTAATCCGGAAATAGTTTTTTTTACGGGCTTGCTTACTGCAGGGATAAGTGAATCTCCCTTGTGAGAACAGGCCTCTGTTGTGACTGCAGGCAAATAATATCTTAGGACAGCAGTAAATCCTTCAACTAGCATTCAACGCATGATGAGCAATCACTCGGCCGAGACCTGCCCTCTGCCTCTGCAACATCATACACGAGCTGCTCTAGACACCAACGAATTCAAATTTAGATTCGGTTCTTTCGCCCCCCTCGACTACCGAAAACTGCTTGTTTTTCTGCTTATTTTTCTCGAGCATTCAACGCTCTCTGAGGGGCCAGCAGCTTCCAAAAGCGGCAAGACTCATATGCCTCGGCAAACGAATCAATCATGTTTGCCTGGCGCTTGAATGCAGAGCAACATTGGCCTCTATTAGCCACGCTTCAGCAATGCATGTGATTGTGCCTCTCCGCAACCGCTTGTTAAAACTTAATGTGTGCCTACTAGCGTGCATTGAATTGTCTGCACACGCATGAGGGCACTTACTAGGAAGGAGTGCTGGTTCGTAGCTGGTCGAGACAATGACAAGCATGCGTCAACCAACAAAGGTCCTTACCCCAGGCAGCTAAACAGCTACCCTGCGCTTGGCAGATGCGCCCTTCAAAAACAAGGCTCACAACTAAAACTGAACAGTTACTGACGCTCTCAAGAGTAACAATGCCTCAGCAGGCCAGCCGTTTTCGGTCAATCTTCCGTAGGGGTAGGCCTGTGCCGTGTAGAGTTGGTACAGCAGGACCTCGGGACCCCAAGTGTTTATCCTAGCTTCAGGAATAAACACGCCGGACTTATCAAAAGCCATCATCACAGAAGGTTCTGCAGGATGTGTCACGAAGGCTTTAAAGGGATATATACACTCTCCGAAGGGAGCAGCGCTGGCGAAATTTCCCAAGAGGAAAGAGCCATCCCTACGCACAAACAAAGAATCCCAATCAAACTGCAGATGGCCGACTCCAGAATGCTCGAGTTTCAACGCCATATGCACCAAGCGAGCAGCAATGTAGTCCCGTGCTTGTTCCTCGACGTCCTCTGCTGTACGTATCAGATTTTGTAAGCTTCCCACAGCCCTTTCCATCAAAGTTGCAGTGCCAACGATCTGGTACCCTACTGTGTGAAATTCATCAAGACCTGATATTCTTCCGGTGTATTGTGGGATGGCTATGCCCTTCTGTGGGGCCGCCAAATCAGTCGGAATGGTGCAGCAAGCCTGTAGGATAGACTACCTCTCCAGCTCAGCCGCCTGCCGTATTCGTTCCTCAGCCACACTTCATATTGGTGCCCCTGGTTCAAACGAATTATGGGGGTATTAATGGAATAACCTTTGGCGCAAGATTGTGAGCGTGGAAGAGACGATGCACCCGTCAGAGGTTGCAGCGGTTCCTGCTACAGCTCGTACCAAGAGAACGCTGCAAGCAAGCATAGCCAAGCACTCATATGCATGCAAGCACTAAAAGCATTTGGTGTTGTGGCAGCCAAGCGCTTATTGCGTGCATATTGGCTACTCGCAACCGATATATCCAATAACTGCCTACAGACTCTGCTTCAATGAATCTGTGCAAAACATTAGCGACTTTCGTGGAGCAATCGAATGCGAAGCCCACGCGCACCGCACTCAAACGTTCCTACCCGCAAGCGTAATCCCCTCGGAAGGGAGTGTGTACGCACGATGCAGATGCCTCCTTCAAAATCAAGCAGAGATGCACGCAGAAGCACAAGTCATTCGATACCGAACCCCCGTTTACAGCTTTTCGCCAATAAGCCGCTGAAACACCGCAGCCCAATCACCTGGTCGCGAGGGTTTAGCATCGTGCCGCATAGTAGCGTTCACAGCCCCAAACCCCTAATACATGCGCACATAGCTGGATGCAGGCCTACTCACGCCCACTGATATATATATATATATATATATATATATTTGAATGCAACGAGGGCGCTTCGTGGAAGCAAGGTGCTTGTAAGTACTAGTCGGGGGTTACAAGCGCACCATTAAATTGCGTTACGAAGCACACAATCTGCAGCCTCAGCATCAAGGCGTTATCAGACAGATGCCAATGAATTCAAATTGAGGTTCGATTCATTTGCTCCCCTAATGTTCCAAATCTGCCTACCTTTATCGAGCAGTCAGAGCGCTTTGAGCGTCCGGACGCTTCCAAAGGTTGCAAAACTCCAAATGCCTCAAAAAAAAAGCACCGCGTGGTGTTCGGCAGAAACTTGAGCGCGGAGAAAAGCCATCTCTTGCCGGCCACACATCAGCAATGCTCCTGACTGCGCCTTTGAGCACAGTCTAGATATAATATGTAGCTACTGGCGTGCACTGAACTGTCTGCATAACTGCGAGCCCACTTACTGGGAAGGCGAACCGACCCATGGCTAATTGACAACGAAAAGCGTGCATCAGTCAACAAGGGTCATGCCCCCTAATAACTACTCTGGTCTTGGCAGACCTGCCCTCCAAAAACATGGCTCACAACGAACTGAGAGCTTACTTAGCAGGATTTCTAAAGAAGGTCGTCAAACTCCCTCAGAACTTGGAAGCCACCTATCCTCCTACGCCTGTCGGGCTCCGACAGACGCAGAATAAGCTCTACCCACCTCCTTGGGACATTCGCGGATTTCAAATTCTCTAATATAGTTTCAGAATCTAGTTGCCGACCTAGCATGCACTGTGAGAGTAAACACCCATCTGCTGGCCATTGCTCCACACGTCCTAAAGGGTTTTCGTCTCCCGTGTAGAGTTGGTACAGCAGGATCCCGACACTCCACATGTTTGTCTTAGCTTCAGGAGTATATACGCCGGAATTATCAAAAGCCATCATCATAGAAGGTTCTGCAGGATGTGTCACGAAGGCTTTAAAGGGATATATACACTCTCCGAAGGGAGCAGCGCTGGCGAAATTTCCCAAGAGGAAAGAGCCATCCCTATGCACAAACAAAGAATCCCAATCAAACTGCAGATGGCCGACTCCAGAATGCTCGAGTTTCAACGCTATATACACCAAGCGAACAGCAATGTAGTCCCGTGCTTGTTGCACGACGTCCTTTGCTGTACGTATCAGATTTTGTAAGCTTCCCACAGCCCTTTCCATCAAAGTTGCAATGCCAACGATCTGGAAATTCCCTACTGTGTGAAATTCATCAAGACCTGATATTCTTCCGGTGTATTGTGGGACGGAAATGCCCTTCTGTGAGGCCGCCAAAGCAGCCGGAGTTTTGCCGACAGCCTGTATGATAGACTCCCTCTCCTGCTCAACTGAATATTGTATTTGTACCTTGTCCACGTCTTCACCACCATCACGAATCATGGGGATATGTGCGGAATACTCTTCCCTCGTCACAATGTCTTCGACATTCACCAACAAGTTCCAGCGGGAATAAGCAACAACTTCAGTGACGCGCAGCAGTTGAGGCGCAGGCCTCTCTGTAACGCTCATGTCCCACGGCTGTACATCCTGAAGAGCAACAACCATCCCAACCAAGGAGTGTTGCGAGCCTTTCGACAAAGCATGAGCAAGAGCACGCCCATACTCCTCAGCTTTCTCACTCTTGACGAAGCCGCCGGACGCAGAGGCCCAAGCAGCCAGAGCTCTTTTGCCCACCGCAAGCTCAGGAATAGTTTGTTCAAAGTATTCAAGTGAACCCATTCCCCAATCATCACGCTCGGGCTTCTCCTGTGGAGGAACAACGAGCGGGCTGCGAGGGCTCAGCTCCACCCGACGACCCAGCCTTCTGTGCATTATAAGCAATATCACCAACCCCACAACTACCAACATAAAATACGGCGGCACATAACTTCGTCTCCCCACGGATGTGGGCTCAGTTTCTCGAATTTCAGGCAATGAATCCTTGCCACTTCCTGTCGGCTTGTCCGCCGCAGAGACTGTGGTCCCCAGAACAGCATTCTGCTCCACCATATTTGAAAACACAGAATATCATCCAGCTTAAAGGAACAAATTCACCGAGAACCCATTACGCCAATGCCCTGCGCGCAGTTCAAACGCTTACATTCGAACCGGCGCTGGGGAGCATGCATGCAACGGGACCTGCTGAAAGCTTGTGGTGAACAGCGTATGCTGCTACCTATGTCTCGCCTGTTTACGCACCTACTTAGGTGCACACTCTTACGCATACGCTACACTCAGCATAGAAGCCTTGAAATAGCCTTAAAGTATCAAAGAATAGTCTCTTCTTCTATATCTGGGTTCCATTTTCCCCAATTTTACATCCAGCGAATCGATCTCAGTGCGCGCACCCCCTAGTGTCTCAGCGCCCAGTAGGCATTGCCACACTTACAGCCAGCCCTACACCCTGGGTTGGTGCCAAACACTCTTAGCTTGGTAGTCTTAATTTCTGTCTAAATTGATTTGATTTGTCTCTAATATTATAATATTTGTACTCTCCGGCAGGGGAGAGTTCTAGCCCATTTGAGGTTTATTGTCGTGCCTGCGCGCTACGAACTGCATGGTGTGTTGGCCTTTCGATTAAGAAATTCACCAAAAAGCGAGTACGCCTTTCTTTGTCAAGATTTAAAGTGCGTGCATTCGAATTGGGGCTGGGGAGCATGCATCCCACGAAAGGTTCTGACGGCTGGTTGACGACACCCAAGAATGTGGTCGCCAAATCATACCAACAAGGTGCTAAACCCACAGAGTTGTTGTGTGGTTTACTGCTGATGAAATGGAGCTGAAGTGCTCTGCCGAGCAACCCATAACTTAGCCAGGTTCAGCTGCAGAGCAACAGAATGGGTTGTCACGTACCTAGTAGTGGATTCATGCCGATGCTACATGGAGACGTTCCGACAATAGCTGAGGTTGCGTTCTTATTGTGAAGGGAGTATGAATCCACAGCGTGAGTTGTGCTTCTTCTCGTCGGTGCTGAGGGGGCGTAGCATTTTGTGGGTGGGATGGTCCGTGTGAAGTTGTTACTTGTAGTTGCGCGCAAATCGGCTAGTGATTGCCAAGCAGGTGTTTAACGATTCCTTACAGTGTTTTGCATGCGTCTGAAGAGGGCTTGGGTAGACGTGTATGTGTGGTTGTTACGGTGTGCTGCAACTCATGACAGGCCGACTACTCTCGGCGCAGCCCCATGCCTTTGCTCCACTGTGCCTAGGGAGCCTGGAGAGTGAAGGCAATGCTAGCTGCTCTCGGGAAGCTCCTTTGTTTAGGGTTACGATGCACGATATTTGGAGAACGGAGAAGAGAGGATATTTTAGGGGCTGTCTACAGTGTGCTTTTCATGATATGCGTACGATAATCACTGTAGGCCAAGAATGTCTAACATTTGGTGACTGCGTTCGTACATGTATCGGGAAGGGGCTCTGATGGGCTTGTATCTGAGCCTCCTTCTGCAGGAGTTTCAACAAGCATTGCAGCAGGGCATGCCTCCTCTGTTCACCGGCACGAGCGTCCTGCGCAAGTGCACTCCGGGCATCTGGAGACAGTAGGAGTTTAATGCTGGCTACTCGGAAGCGCGCCGTCCTAAACAGCTTGTTCATCCCCTTACCTAACTAAGGGGCAGTGAAGGGAAAAGGATGAGCAAGTGAAGCAGCCACAAAGTCAGTCGGAGTATGCCCAGCTACAGGTACTATGCTTTAGAACTGCTAAAGTGAATTACAGCACTCAAGGTAACAGGTAGCGGATCGAGAGTTGTAGCATGCGGCAAATACAGCTCCACAACGTTGATATTTTGGAACGACGAAATACCCGAATGGAGCCCTCAAAACTGGCACCGCTCACAGCATCTATCCTGCGATGATGACGGAGCGCGACTCCTTAACCTTCGCGCACGACGTTCATGCGCTCCACTCGAATCGAAACATCCGGCAATACCTATATAGCAATAGGGCTCAAAAGCAACTCTGTCTGACGTTTCCTCGTGCGCTAAGCGTAATGGCTGAAGATCGTGAACTTGGAAGGGGCGATGCACCCGTCAGAGGCTGTTCATACCCCAAGACAACGCGACACGCAAGTGTAGCCAAGCCCCCATTTGCATGCAAGCACTAGAAACACTTGGTGTGAAGGCCAAATGCTTGCTCGCTACTTGTGTGCATTTCGGCTGCGCACAACGGATATATCTAACAACTGTCCACAGACCCTGCTTCAATGAGTCTGTGCAAAGCATGAGGTGCTTACGTATAATAGTCGAGCGCGAAGTCTACGCGCACCGCACTCAAACGTTGCCGATAGAAAACTTAGTTCCCTCGCATGGGAGTTCAAAATCAAGAAGAGGGGTACGAAGAGGTAGAATTCACTGCATGGCGAATCCCTGTTTACCGCTGTGCGCCTATAAGCTCTTGAAGCACCGGAGGCCAACTCTAGTACAACATGGCACGGATTTAGCATAGTGCCAGAAATGAGCGTCCACAGCCCTGAACCTGGGATACGTGCACACAAAGCGACATGCAATCCTACACAGGCACAGTTGTAGATGAACTCCCCAACAAATGTAACGAGGGTTCTTTGTCGGTGAAGCGAAACACTCGTACTAACCTGCGGCTAAAATCACACTATTAGGTTGCGTTACAAATGACGCACTCTGCAGCTTCAGCATGATAAGCAGAGATTACCAGACAGATACCACTGAATTCAAATTTGAGGTTCGGTCCACTTGCCCCCGTCGAGTTTCGAATCTGCCTATGGTTCTCGAGCAACCAACTCCCTATGGGGGCCCCGGCGCTTCCCAGAGTGGCAAAACTCAGAGGGCCTCGAGAAGCACAGAGCGGTGCTTGGCGGAAACTTGAATGCAGATAAAATCCAGCCTATGCTAGCCAAAGGCCTGCAAACACAAGCGATTGAGCTCCTGCGCAATCAGTTGCTTGTCCATAATATGCATCTATTTTTATTTAGCGAATTGAATGCAATTAGTGTGAGAGCGCTTGCTCGGAAAGAGTGTTGATTCAAAGCTTTTCGACACACCGACAAGCGTGCGCCACTCGGCAAGGGCCACCCCTCACCAACGAGCCCGCACTTGGCAGATGCTTCTGTAGAGGGCGCAACTAATTGAAGCTTTACTCAGCATGATTGTTAACGATATCTGGAAGGTCTTCGAGAATTTGGAAGGTATTTCTCCTGAGTGGTCTCTGGGGCTCCAGCAGACGTACACTAAGCTCTGCCCGCCCCTCTGGGGCATTCGCCTCCTCCAACTGCGGAATCAAAAAGTCAAAACGCACATTATCTGATATCAAGCGCTGTACCAGTTCTACTGCGCTGTCCAGACTGGCGTCCAGCTGCGCTTCTCCGACGGGGTAGTTGTTTCCCGTGAAGAGGTTGTCCCGAGACCCAGCATGATCGTCTTAGCTTCAGGAGCAAATTGCTTGGTCTTAGCATAAGAACAGTATAGAAAGGTCCGGAAAAATAGACTGGCGGGAAGATACAATGGGTACATCCTCTCCGAAAGGAGCAGCGTTGCCAAAATTTTCCAAGAGGAAAGAGCCATCCTCAAGGTGCAGATGACCGACCCCTGATTGGCTCGAGGTACAACCCTATCTGCAGCATGCGGGAAGCGATGTAGTCGAGCTCTTCTGGCTTGCGACAGATAGCGTAGTTTAGATGTGAGAGGTTGCCAACAACCTTCTCCATCAACTTGGCAGTACCATAGATCCTAAAATTCCCTACCGAGTGAACTTTATCAAGACCCGATATTCTGAATGTATATTACGGGAAGGAAATACCCTTTTGTGAAGCCGCCAACTCAGCCAAAGTGGTGCCGCAAGCGTGTAGGCCCGTTTTCTTCTCGTGCGAAGCCGCCTGCCGTATGAGTTCCCGAGCCAGATCTTCGCTGTTCCCAGGTTTCATAACCACAGAAGTGATAAGAATATTAACGGGGTACTCTTCCCTCATCGCAGTGTCTTCGACATTCACCAACAAGCTCCAGCGGGAATAAGCAACAACTTCAGCGCGCAGCCTTTGGGGCAAATGCCTCTCTGTAACGCTCATGTCTCACGGCGGTACACCCTGAATAGCAGCAATCATCCCAACCAAGCAGTGTTGCGAGCCATTCGACAAAGCCTGAGTAACAACATGCCCGCACAGTCCTTAGCTTTCTCACTCTTGACGACGCCGGCAGAGGCCCAAGCAGCTAGAGACCTTTTGTCATTTCTATGCCTTACAGAAAGAGTTTGTTCAAGTGGAGGCAGGCCCAAATCATCATGCTTTGGCCCCTTCTTTCGTGGGCAACATCGAGCGGCAAGCCGGCTTGGGAGGGCTCGGCTCCACCAGATAAGCTAGGCTGCTGCGTATTGCAACTAGCAGCATGAACCATGCAGCCCGCAAAATAAAAGACGGCAGGCCAGGCAGTTCCCGCCAATATGTCGGCTCAGTTTTTCGAACTTCCGAGGATGAATCCTTGCCCCTTCCCCTCGGCTCTAGGGCTGCTGAGACTATGGTCTCAATAACAGCCCCCTGCTTGTCCATTTTTGGAGGCACAGAAGTGCATGAGGCTTTAAGGAGCAAATTTACCGGAAAGCAAGTACGCGACGTGCTGCGGGAAGCTGGAGCGCGTAAAGTCTAACCGGCGCTGCATAACGCACATCCCACGACAGTTGCCCAGGGCTGGTTGGTGAGATTTGAGAGGGTACTCGCGATACCCCTATGGTGTTACATGCACATATTCGTCGTGGGGTTTACAACTGGTATGATGGAGTTGCTGCGTATTTCCGTGAAGCTCATAAGTTAGCCGATTTCAACCGCAGGGCATACTCGCTGGTAAGTGGATTGATGCTGATGGAAGCTGTGCACCTCCAAAAGGCTGTTCCTTCGAGAGCTGGCATTGCTTGCTGGTTCCGCGATGCCTCGCCACCGAGACTGCACCAATGAATAGAGACTCAGTGTAGTGAACAGTGCTCTAAGCTGCCACTCAACCCTATGTATACCTTTTAAGTGTTCACTCGATATTGACACGCCACACTCAACTCATAACCGTTGAATTCACCTTAAAATGCCAAAGAACAGCCTAATGTTCATATGCTTGGGCTACTCCTCCTGAAGGAGGAAGAGCAATGGTAATTTTTCTACCGATGCGGGCACTTTGCGGACGAGAGCCTAGACTCGCTGCAAGCACCGGGCACTGGGTAGCTGCAGAGCACTCTTGAACTGATGGCCTTTATTCCTGTATCAAGTGACTTGACTTACTTGCAACAATATATTATTTGTACTCTCTCTGCCGGATAGACCTCTACATGTCCAATCTGAGGGCCATCGCAGTGCATTTGCTGTAGTGTACCCCCACGACCATGGTGATCAAATCGGTACTCTGGCGGCCTATCCATAAGAAAGAGTAAAGAAAGAAAGACTTGACAGAAATGAATCAAGCTGCATTGGGAAGCCTCAGAAGTAAAGCTGCTTGGCAAGGACCCCAGCTACGGGGCTGGCTGGGAGGTTGGCACTGCCGCCCAGGCGCTGGCCAGCTCAGGGGTCACGGGGCGAGTGCTATTATTCTTGGTCTTCCTTTCTAAGATTATGAGACGCGAATGTGTTTTAAAAGGATCTTGCCGACTATTTGGTCTAATCAAGGGAAGATTCGCTGAGTGTAGCGATAGATTAATTGTACTTACTAGGTGTGCATAGAAGGGTACCCAGACAGTAACACGTGAGAGCTGCTCACTATACATTGTACAGTACAAGTTTGTGTGTAGCATTGTCCGTGTGAAGTTTATTCGTGCATCTCTAGGTAGAGACCTACTTTCAATTTGGTTGCTGATCGCTATCCATGTGTTTAGCAGTTGTGTACATGCGTGCATCTGCGGTTGGCGTAACGGGGGGTCGCAATCTTTTTCGAGATCCGCCATGGGCTACAATCGAGCAAAAGTGCTTGCGACTTCGTTGAAAATAAATGACATCTTCTCTAGTCAGTAGACGTTCTAAGGATAGCGGCCCACGGGTATAACACTGGGGGAAAGGAGCCAGCACAAAAGGGTTGCAGCGCACGTCGTTTCAACTGCACGGCACCTTCGTGTGCAAGCAAAACCAAACTCACTGCTGCAGTCTCAACTAACGCTGTAGGCAATTATTGTGCTTACACTTGCTTGGAGATTGCCTACAAAGGCCAAGCGTGTGTCCTTGTACCAACTTCGGAGAGCAAGCAAAGCACGCCCTCGTGTGCTTTGTCACCCACAAGTGGTATTGCATCGCTTTCTTGATTTGGTTCTTCTTCTACTCACCCAAAGCTCCTTTCATTTGCACGTGTATCTCGCCATGGTGTTGCGTCTCAGCGCCTGGACCTTCATTATGCCTTCCCTTTTAGCAGCCAAGCCGAATTCCGTGTTGAGATGCAAGCACTTGGTGTCTATAATTCTGTTGAAAAGACCTCTTTTGCCTACTTTTTTATGAAGAACCTTCTTTGTCAGCTTCTGGAAGGGTCTCAGCTTCGCCTACAGCTCCTCAAGCTACTTTCCATAGATTCCAAGACCGTCCGTCGTCCAGAAATTCTGAGTGTGGTTATCCAACTTTCTCAGTTGCTGCGGTGGGTACTCGTCAGCTGGGCCGAGCATGTCCAGCACATTGTACCCATTCGTATCCGACTTCTTGAGGGAGGAAGAATTTCGCCATTGTCTCCCACAACTCCCCAGATAGGCAGTAACTTGCATTACGCCATTTTTCATCCAGTCCAACAAAGGCCTTGGATGGGTTCTTCTAATGACTTCTAGGGTTTGGTTTTTCTGCATACTTTCTCTGGAGGTGATGAGAGAAAGGTCATTTGCGCAGTAGGATATCAATGCTCTTTTTTCGTATTTTTTGCGTATTTCTTGTTTTGCAGGTTTCAAAAAAGGTCGAAGGACGCGCGTTTCAGTCACAAAATGAGGGCCGTGAGCGCGGGTTGCTCCTCTACACTGAAAAGTTAAACAGCTAGGCAACATTCTTTATCATTGGATGAAGGCTTGTAGAAAGGGGCGTATCAGCTAATCGAAGTTGCGAATGTTGGGGGGTTTCTGCATGCCCAGCTGCTCCCATCCCGTGCTGCCACTTCTACTTTCTTTGCCTTTTCCTGCTCTCCTCTTCTTTATGAGTTTCGTCTTGCCAAAGAAATCGTACAATGGGGGGCACCTTCTCTTCAGTGAGTACACGATGCCCATAGCTGTAACAGTTTTCCTGCGTGGGCGTTCTTGTAGTTGACGGAGTCCTTGATCATATTGACGTGCTCTTGTGTATTTTTGTCGAGGAAGATCCCTCCCCCATCACCTTTGCGCTGTCCTCTTATGATACATGAGAAGCATTTAACACCTGCACTCCGAGCAAGAAGACGAATAATAGCTTTGGTGATATCCTTAGGGTTGTCGCGCAATGCTCTTTAGTGTCCCTTCGCTTCTCCCTCTCCCAACCACTTGCCTCCTTTGTCTCAACCTGAAATTTAAAAAATTTTAAAAGAGGAACAGCAGCCAAACAACAACTATGGAGCAGAACGACACCAGTTTCTGAATAACTGTTGTGAGGCAACTGTAGCCTGCTTAGCCCCGGAAGACCGCAGACACGGATGAATTATCTTTCTCACCAAACTTCACGATACACTAGATCGATCGAGCATTATGGCATTTGCAGTCGCTTTGCATGTCGGCATGTCCCCAACATAGTGCCAAGTATCTACTGAGCCTTTTGGTCAACGGGTCTGGCTGGGCTTCCCCCTGATAGGAAAAGCACAAAATAAAACGAAACGCTCAGGTGTTTTCTGCTGCTGCACCTGCTGCAATAGGAGCAGCTGATGCTGCCTCCGCCGCTTCTGCCGTTGTTGCTGTCGTTGCTCCGGTTGCTGCTGCTGCCGCTTCCCCACAACTGTTGGGGGAATTTGCCAACTATAAGACAAAACTGTACGACCTCAGAAGTTACGTAGGAGCATGGGTCACTTATTGCAATTAGTTTAGCTAGTCTAGGGATCTAGTTAGGCGCCTTCCCAGGCTAAGTGCAGTACAACAGAGCATGCCTAGGGCTATGTTGTGACGAATTGGTGCAATATGGAAGTGCTACATCATGGTAGTATATCCACCTTCGCAAACGAGCTTAGGTTTTCACTCATATGTGCTTTTGTTCCTCGTGCCCTGTCGGCTATCAGCGAAGTGTAGATGCAGAGACTGCACCAACAAATACGCGTGTAGGCTGCCTCTCCTCGCTCAGATGTCAGGTCCGTTTCGCACTCTGACAAAGAGCACGAACAATTTCTGAGCAATAATCCTAACTTGGACGAACAAAAGGTTACGGATCTGCATGCATGGCTTCATCATTGCGTCACACCCTGCATGGAGTACGACGTTTCCATGATCGGATCGCTTTGCTTGCTCCGCTGGTGGCGCTTCTCGATGCCTTGCTTGTACCGTTCCTCCACCCTCTTCATGCGTCCACTGTCTCGAAGAATACTACCTCCTTTGCTGCACAAGAAGCAGATGCACCGCTCGGGACCAGTTCCTCAACTTTCTGAGTGCCGAATTTTCCGGAAGTTGTCGGACTGCGCTTCACATCTTTTGGGGAAAGGGTTTGCGGGGGGGAGAAGCGGACGGGGGACAGGGAAAAGGTATTTTCAAATCCAGTAGCAATCGTCATAGTATAGAAATCATTTCCAAACCCGCTTTCTTTCTTCTCACAGAGGTGGAAGTGGCGTCGTTTCTCTTTGTTGTGCAAGAATCCATCATCCCGGCGAGTTTCACCTTCACCCATTTACCTCTCCACTGCCCAGCTAGTAGCCGACCTCTCTCCAGGACAGCACTTGTATGAATCATAGATGCCGAAGCTCCGCGTCCACTATTTGACTTCTGTTCAGCATAGTAATTTAGCTGTCCGTCGGTGGCTTCCCTTGCCTAATTATTCCTTACGCCATTTCCTCGTCTTTCGCATACCCGGAAATAAATTTACAACGCAACGCACGTCGGAAAGCTGGAAAAGTGGTACCATGGCTTGTCATTCAACCACCGTCGTCGTGCTTCCCTTTCCACTAAAGAAGATACCAATAGCAAATGTTTGTCTTCGCAGGCGAACGCACAAGTCTAGAGGAACGCTTCCATTCTCCCCTCATTGCAGCAATCATCGTATTTGTCATGTCGGACAAGCTTGAGGCATTCTCCACGAACTCTCATCGCCGTAAAGACAGGCATCTTCGGTTGGATGGGATGCAGGGACTACGCTCGCTCTAATGCAAGTTGGCGCTCAGCCGTTGGTCGGCGCCCCATAGAAGTGCAATTCCTGGTCAATTCGCATTATCCGAGGGGAGTGAAAGCCAAAAGTTTCTAGGAAGACTTTAAGAAGAATAGTGACAGTCTTGCAAAACGCCTTCTGCCACCAACTGGCGCTGTACACTAGGCCACCCAGCTGGGGGGATGAGCTCACATCTTTTGCGCCCATGCGGTGCTACCAATTGTAACGAAGTACTTGTGCTTAGCAGACGACCGTTTTGGGGAAAGTTGAGTCAAGGGCTTGAAGTAAGGACTACCTAAAAGCAGATGGCCTCCCCTTTGGTCCCCAGGCCTACTAGCGTACTAGGCATACAAGTGGGAGGCACACGAGCTTCGCGTTGGTGTGGGCAGGAAGCCGCCTGTTACGATGTGGAACGCACTTTACTGCAATACAACAACGCATGCGACTGCAACGAAGCCCCAATTGTTACATTTGTAAATGCTGTTAACAATCACTAATCACTTACCCTACCCTCGATCACGACCACGCACACAAGAAGAAACATTGATACCGCCCACGCAGACCCACTCTGAACACGCTGCGCAGGAAGATGTGTCAGACATGGATGTAGGGAGCGGTTTAGTGATAAACAGAGCACAGAAATGGCATTTGGGTACAAATGCGTCATATCGAAGTGCAGCAGTTGCATGGAAAGTCGTGAATCTACAAAAACAGCAATGGCAACTGACACCGCCGTGCAGCTGGACCACTGGAGGTGGTTGGCGGTTGGCGATCGTATTGCCACCTCCTAGGAGGAGTACGAAGGGGTTATTGGCTGGCGAAGATATTAATTTACACGAGATGATTCTTTCTAAGTGCCAAGCGCACTAACCTGCGCGTGCAGGTGGCCTTATCGCCCGGCGCAGGAAATTGATCCACGCTAGTTCCCCGTCCATTCTTTTCGAAGATCCCAACAAAAAGTTAGCATTAATCTTACCATTGTACTTGTTATAATTAAGTGTAACCCGTCACGCTTTTTGGCCTTAGTATTAAGCTAGCACGGGTATCATGTGGGCTTGCTTTGCCACGCGGGAAATGGAAACGAAGGATCTCTGGTGAGCGATGTGAGCCCCACGCAGTTGGTTGCCTCTCGTTGTGGATTAAATACTATGACTGTGTGTAGAAACTGTCTTTCCGTGTGTTCGTTGTTTCTGGTTCTTTCTAAAGGCAAAGATGGATCGGCGTATTGATCCTGGAGAGACAAGTGCGAGAGTGGAGTCGGAACCGGTGGCAGGTGCCAAGAATTTTCTGGTTGATACTCGGAAGGTAGTCTCCAGTTCTCCTGTAGGACGAGTTAGTCTGGCTCCCCTCGCTTTGGCCGCGGCCAGCATGATCGTGTTCATCGTGGTCCATGGAAAAGTGTCGCCACCGGCAGATCGTGTGGATTCGGAGAATGCAACTGTCCAGAGAACTGCCTACGCCCGTTCCTCCTCCTCTTTGTCAATTGATGAGCAAGTGGAGCGGACACAGAAGCAGGCTGGGACAGATGGCCGCCCCGTTGGCGGCTCTGGCAAGCCGCATACTCGTCCGCGTGGGAAGGCGGAACTTTCTGGTTCATTGGCCTCCGTCCTGTCGATACGTCGTCCCACACAGCCTGTGACAAACTATGACGATTGGGGATTGCCTTCACTTGAAGACTTTGAACGTACTCTTTCTTCAAGACTGAAGCAGGGCAAAGCAGCACTTGCTGCCTGGGCCGTTGAGTTCTACACAAGCGATGCCGTTGCTCAATCTGTTGAGACGTCTCAGCGTATTGTTTGTGAGGCACTTTGGGAGAGAACTGTTGGCTCCTTTGTTGGGATGGTCTTGGTTTTGCGCGGAACCCGGCCCTTAAAGCTGGACGATGAAATCAGGCACCTGCCCCACGTGTTACGAGTCACGAAGGTCGCGGGAGTTCTGCGGTGGGGCTTATTGCTTCATGCTGAAGATATAGACGCCAATCGGGAGTTTTCGTTGCAGATCCCCATGCTTGATGAGGATGTGATAGAGGTCTTTGGTGTGGAGACTTTCCTGGGGAAGGCGCGGGAGGCATTTAAAGATGAGCGGAACGCAGAGATACAAGCCTGCGGCAGCGTTTCGGCAGCGCTTACCGCCTCCCTGAAGGGTTTCGCAGTCACCCTATACACCGCTGAGATAGTAGGCGTCTCTCCAGTGTGCTCCGCAGGAGAGACCCTTATCTTGAATCAGCCAAAGCTTTTGGAGAAGTTCCAGGGGACCCTTAACGACCTCAAGAAAAGCGCACCTGGTGTCATGGCAAAAGCACGGGACTATATCGCTACTCGTTTGCTACATATAGTGCTCAAACTGGAGAAGACGGGCATCGGCCACCTTGCCCTTGACTGGGATTCTTTGTTTCTGCGTGAAGATGGGTCTTTCCTACTGGGAGACTTTGGCAGCAGCGCTCCTTTCGGCAGACCAATAATCAGCGAGTTGGCCTCTCTTTCTGATCATCTGGAGCCTGGCATCTTGGCGGCCGAAGATACTGGCTTATCTCCTGCACCTGGAACGAATTTGTGGTCTTTAGGAATCATGCTCTTCCAGTTATACACAGGCAAGGATAATCCGTATGGAACAGAAGAGGGAAACTCGCACGGCGATGCGGCAAAGAGTCTGGCCAAAGGGCTGCTAACAAGAGGCGTACGGTCGTACATCCTGAATCATGAGCTGGCGGCCTCAAATGTGCCGTTAAGGTGGCAGCAGCTTATTCTGCGGTTGTTAGAGCCACGCAGTTCAAATCGGATAAATGGCTTTGAGATTATCTGGGAGTTCTTTGACCTCCTCAGTCATCCTGCTGAATAACACCTCTGCCATTCAAGGGTCCAATAAACATTGCCTTTGGCCTTCTCAGCCAGCATGAAGCCGCACACTTGGCTTGCGAATGGATTCCCATTCGCCAGAGCGTACGTATCTGTCTTGGAAAACATTGGTGGTAGATCAGGCTTCGAAGCAATGCAAACATACAAGTTCGCGGACTGGTAAGGCCCAGCTCGTCTACTTGTTTGCTGGTTTTCAGTGTTTGCTGTTTCTGGAGACAATGCCGCCAAAGGCGGACATGCTTCGAATTCTGCCGAGATTGACGTCGTTTGTTGAAGTTCATCTTATCAAGGGGTGTCATGTTTAAAGCGAGGCAGTCTGAGGTCAAGTGATACCTAGTCAGAGTCTTGTAATTTGCGACTAAGACCTTTTGTGTAGTATTGCACCTAGCTAGCTTTGAACAGTGCTGATGCAGGGCTGTTGAATGAGTTACTTTCAAGCCAGTGCATGATACTATATAGCTTATGGGCTCTTCATGCGTGGAGCGAATTGCGGCAAGGGGACCGGGAACCTCTCACACTCAGTAGAGGAAGAGTTCTCACGGGAGCTTTAGGTTTAGGTTAGCGCCCCTGCGAAAATCCCCGACTCAGGGAAGCAGGATCCAGTAGGTTGGTACATGTATTCATGGGCTCGTTTCGAAACCCAGAGGGCTCACTGAAGAGCGAAGATACAGGCCAGCTATCTACAGCCAACCAACGGCAATGCTTAACCAATGCTATGAAGGGCGTAGGGTTCCCTTTGAATCCCCGCGCTTCGCCTGGATCATATTGACATATTTGCTTGTTGGTTGAGTATATGCTTGTTCATACCCCGTACACTTATGCGCAGCAGGAAATGCCCCTCTCTACAGGTGAGGTACGCAATCGCTGTTGTGGCTTGTGATCTTGCTGAACGGAATGTCGGGGGGTTGCACGCAAATCCCACATTTTTCCGGGAAAATTAGTTAGGCCAGACAGGATAAATTGTTTTCGATGACGTTCATGTTAGGAGAGTGAAATTTGAGGAGTGAACCGCTGTTTGAGCGCCTTTGTGCAGGAAGCCGATATTGGAAGTGACAATCGACGATACCCTCCAGCGAACTGCTTTATGAGTTGAGCCCATGCTTAAGAGAGTGTCTGCAGCATCTTAATCAATATTAGTTGACTTTGTGAACATGGTTTCCTGTGCATTTTTAATTCCGTACTATGGTTGAGGCAAAGTAGTGGTCCTCACAGCAGCGAGCGCGTACGCATGACCACCGGAACTGTGGGGAGCCTTAGCAGACTTGCTTGTTTCTTTTTTGTCTTTGCTGGAAGCATCTGCTTTGCTTGTAAATTGATGTATTTATTCGCTTTCCGTGTGGCTTTGTGCCGAGACACCCAGAACAGAGATGACTGAGGAGCTCCTTCATGTTGAGGGGCACGAGAGCAGCGTTCCTCCCCCCACTGTAGAAAAGCCCACTGGGACAAATGCACCAGTGCATGATAATGCATTTTCTACTACGGTGAATACAGGAGCGGGGCGTCGAAGGCAATGGGAACGATACTTCTTTTATATCTTAGTTCTGGGTGTGGCAAGTGCTCTTTTGTTCACCATCCCGTCCAGAGTGCAGGAGTCTGCATATGGGAAGCTGCCTGTGTACAAAGACAGCGCATATTATTTTGAGGTTGATCGTAATTCCCCTACTTCAACCATGCTGTCGGGTTCAACGGGGGAACATGAGCAGCAACAGCAAACTCAAAACGCTCACGAGTATCCAGTAGAAACTGAGAAGGACACGTCCCTCTTGTCTTCAGTAGCCATTATATCTCTTTCGCATCCTGAAAACCAGTTCCCCCCATACGACATGTGGGGATTACCTATGCTTGATCATTTTGAAAGAACGCTCCCTCCAGATGTGAAGCGAGGAAAAGATGAAATTGCAGCCTACCTTGCAAAGGGCCACGTGCACGAGGAGCTCTCATGTGAAGGGGATTCTTACGAACTTTCCAGTGTTGCTAGGATGTTATCAAATGGATCATCGGATTCGTTGGTTGGCATGACGTTGCTGCTGAAGAACGTGAAGCCACTACACTGGATGGATAACGGTGGACATCTGCCCCGCCTTGTTCGCATAACTCAAATACTGGGCAAGGGCAGTTCAGCCATAGTGGTGGAAGCCGAGGATACGGATGCTCATGAGTTGTTTGCGATGCGCATTCTCCGAAAAGATGCAAATTTTGCAAAGTGGTTCCAAACTGATGAAGCTTTTATTGCAGAGATACGGGGGGAACTTGACTTTGAGGAAGAGGGAGCGAGGCAGCTCTGTGGCGTCATTCCAGCAAATATGGTGGGCTTAAAGAAGGGCATCGCCGTTCCCTTGTACACTGCCGATATTGCTGGAGCCCCCGAAGCCCAGCGTGCCGGTAGATATTTTGTCTTGGGACGCGTACAGCTAATGGAGAGATTCTTTGGGGATATGATTGACCTACATATCCATGCGAAAGAAGTTGTAGAAAAGTCGCGCGAGTATATAGCTCGACGTTTGGTAAATATAGTTCTTAAAATTCAACAGGCAGGTCTGAGTCACAATGACCTCAAATGGGACAACATGTTGTTGAGCGCAGACGGCTCATTCCTTGTCGCCGATCTGGGGTCCGCCCTCCCGTTTGGCAGTCCGTGCAGACAACTGACATTTTTTACACCGCAGTATCGGGAGCCCCAGCTGGCTTTGCGGCTAGACCCCGAAGCATACGAGAGCGGGTTCATCATCCCGCAAGCCAGCAGCGACTTGTGGTCCCTTGGGATACTCCTGTACGAACTGTTCACAACTAAAACCTCTCCGTATGGAGAAATGAGAGTGAACGGCAGGGAAGATCCAAATGTACTGCTAGCGACATGGCTTATTGAGACCAACACAAGGTCAGCAACACTCGAACCCATCCTGGAGGCAGCGAAAGTACCTTCTAGGTGGAAGGAACTTATTCTGCGATTGCTGGAGCCACGGAGGTTGCATAGAATAACATCCTGGGAGATTCAGGAGGAATTTCCTGACCTAGTACACAACCCATAATAGGCTCCCTACTCTCTTTTTTGCCATTATGTTTGCAAGGGCGGCTCCCAGTCTTATTCGTCCTGAAGGGGGGACTACTCCTTGCATTTTCAGTTTTTTTTACATATAGAGTGATGCAGACAGGCACAGTTGGTTCCATTGGTTAGTTGTTGCTCATGTAAATATGCACCTACAGGCCAAGAACAGAAAATACAAATTAGAAAGCTGCTGTTCTGCTTCTCGGCGTCCTGCACTACACAACTCAAAGTAAAGTCGTTTTCGGCTTCGCACTGGCTTAAATAAAATCTCCTCAGAGTTGTAGTTCGGGGTCGCAGTGTAGAAATAAGTGCTTTGCGTATAATTTACCCCAGTGTTGTAAGTGTGCAGGATGCGGAAGTGACCAGGATGCAATTAATTTGTGGGACTTACGTTGTGGGCGGCTTACGTGTGGTACTGTGGTTCCCATTTAACACTATGCTAGCTCTTCCCATACACTGTGCTATTCGATCTGCATACTCCGATTGGTAACCTCCCTCGCTTATTAGCTTAGTGAGGACTCAAGCACCCTTGTAATGCTTCCCTGCTGCTCATTGTCTCGAAGCAGGTCGTTTGGTGTGAGCGGTACCGAAGTATTGGGTGGCCTTGCAGATAATTTAACGGTGGCAGGAGCTCTCAAGCTTTGGAGGGGAACAGGCTCTTCACTCTTGAGTCTCATTAGAAGCATTGTCTACTCTTATCTGCACATATCAGAAGTTTTTGCCTCACTTCAGTTTCTTAAAGTAGATTTCCTGCAGAGTAGTTGATATGCATGGAGAGAAACAGCTGCTTTTGATATCGGAGTCGGCACAATACGGCAACGAAGGCCCCGCGTTTCTCCCTACGTGGCTATTAGAGACTTCCTACCTTCTATATGACACTGTCCCGTTCTAGTCCATTTTTGTATATCCTTGCCGTTTTACCCCTGAAGCAGCCTATGAGGAGTAGGGCGGTTCCCACATAAGCTATTTTCTGGAGGTGAGAAGCTGATTGCCTGTCCTGCATGAAAAATGGCTCACGAAGAGCTAATTTTATTTGCCTGCACCAATTAGTGAGTTAACTCTATGTGATGGCTCTACGGGAAAGCGGATTGTTGTTCGTTTTTGCCCCCCATAAGCCACGTCTTGCTGGCGCCAGCCAGTCTAGGAATGTCGTGCGTAGTGGGGTTACAGTTGATGTAACTTGCCTCACCTTACATTCATTTCCCCGCGAAATGCACGCATCAATCGCAAGAACTACAACTACTAGTCTCTGAGCTACAGTTTTGCGCGTGCACTTCGAACCATTCTAACCCACACCTTGCTAAGGGCAGATGCCCATGCAAAGCCACAGAGCCTCTTTGGCTTCACAGCTACAGAGCCTGAGCACTAGATGTCTACGCCTAATTGGCAATCACTTATCCGAGTAAATAGGCAAATCATTCGCTCATTCAGCCATTCACACGAGGAATCGTGTTGGGAGCCGCACAGCTCTATGAGCAGCTATCGTGCTAAGGGGGAAGGAATTATGGGAATTATTTTGACCAACAAACAGCAGAACAAAACCTCACGGTTTCACTGAGCCTTGGAAAGTTTTTGTTTACCTCACGCTTACGCCACATACTCACCACACACCTCTGCGCTGTGTCGCGTGTATGCCGTGGACCCCTACGCCAGTGTTTAGACAAATTTTCGACCCCTTTCCCATTACCTTCACAAAACTGAAACCAAAACAGGAATCATTCCAGCGCTGCAAAGGTGGGTCCCCAAAGTATCTTTCCCGGTCCAGACCAACATCAGGTGGCTCCGCAGACAACCTCCGTGACACACTCCGAAAATACGCATCATGCAATACTCTCCTTCCATCAGCTTCTCCCACTCAGGAATATGAGTTTTTTATTTGCCCCGTTTTGTCAGATGGCTTTTCTTATTCGCCTCAGGGCAGCTGCCGCACTTTCCTGTAACAGGGGTCAGCGTACTGGTGGTGCTGGCGGGAATGTTCGGGTTCCCCCTGGAGGATTCCCCCACTGCCCGGAACAGTAATGCATGAAACCAAACTCAGCCTGCTTTTTCAGTTTTATTACACTGACATGCATATGCATTTACAGCGGGTGCTGCCGAAGAAGATTTGCAGTCGCTGGTAGAACAAGGGCTGCTCGCCCTGGCAGCGCTGGTCTTGGCATTCCGGTCGGGGTTTCGCGACGAGTCAAGGGGACTTCCAGTGCCTATCCAGTTGCCTTTAACGCCTGCTCCTCTCTGCCATTTCCTTTTTTGACACGAAGGTGTAGTGGGCATGCTCACCTCCACTGTTAACCCCGGCCCCTCTATCGCCTGATCGTCACAGAGGGTGGGTGTCGTGCACCCTCTGGGCTGCGCTTCTGGCCTTCCTCATGCAGCAATCTTCCTTAATATATCGGTTACTATCTGTGTATCCACCCTGATACACTCCTCATGCACCATCTCACCGTGGAAACACTCAGAAGACAGGCCATGCGGTGAAGCTGAGAGCTGCTTTCTTCTGCCTTGGGGCTCTGCTTCCCTTTTTGTTACTGCGGGGGGCCAGGAGAGCCCCAGACCTCCTTTGAGGCTTCGAGGGCCCTACGCCTCCTTCAAGGCACAGGATCTAATTGTGGCATGGGCCTCGTGGTTGCCGCTAATGCGCACATCATTCCTTCCGAGATGCCACTTTGGACTCCTGGAGGAAGGCATCCCACGGAGCCAGCCCCAGGCGTTCCAGCTGCAGCGTATGGCATGTCAACTGCAGAAGGGGGTGCCAGTTTCCGGGGAACGCAGTTGGGCGTGCAGGAGCCGTTGTCATTTTATGGGAATGTCCACGCCGCAGATCCAATGCCAGTAGCCGAAGTCCCCATGTGGATTTGGTAAGGCCTTGCCTACTGCAAAGTTGTTGCCATCCAAACCACACAAGTGCAAGGTGGGCAGCCTCGTCCGGTGTGAAGCGGGAGCAGACAGCTGAACACACCGTGCTCCGGTTGAACGCTAACGTGCATTGCGTGCATCGCATCTCCACATAAATGCTTTTTCGTAAAAACATGCACAAATCCCTGCGCGTAGGGAGATGAGTCGTGCTGCTGCATACACAGGCGCATGCAGCAACATATATGGACTTGCATATAATGCACATTCGCACAGAAGACGCAAACACAGGTTCCTACAATGAGGCAAACATACGTACTGCGGCATGTGCTTATTCCGATACGCAGTAACTCACTTTCGCATATCCAGGTAGCTGGAACTTTTGCTGCTTGTAATTTTTCCAGGGCCTCCTCGACCGTGATCTGCGTTTTGTTGCTACTGCTGTGGGCGCTGCACCAACGCCGGTTTTCCCTAGTAGCAGGACAGTTACGTCTGATTCAGCGCCGCTGTTTCAGCCCTCCCGCTGCCCTTTACATGAGCCTCGTCTACTCCTTCTTTCCTCTATCTGGAGCAATCGCTTGGTGAGTGGTTCTAGCAAGCGCAACACCAGTAGTCGAAAACTCGACAGCAGGGACATAGAACCGCAGAGGAGGGTGTAGCAGCAGCACCTGGTGAACCATTGCACGAGAACCAGCGTCAGTCCCTTCTCAATGCTTGTTCTTGGGACCCATTCTCCGCTGCCCATTGCTGCTGTATATGCGGCTTTTGCCAATTCAGGCTCTCCCTTTTGGAGCCCCGTGTGGGGTTGCTTCTGTCGCAGCTTCGGTCTGCATGGGAGGTTTGCTGCATGCATTGCTTCATGCTGCTAATGCTGCACCTGATGGGAGGCCCAGAGACCACGCTGCTTCTAATACAGCAGCAGCACTCCCTGCGTCTAACCCAAAACAGCAACGAAACCCATGTGGATGCGAAGCAGGTCTTCATTTCGACGGGCGTCGATTGGGGGGTGCGGCAGGACAAGAAGAAACTTCCTCCCTCTCTGCAGCCGGAGCAGACAGGCACGCATCAGAAAGCAGATGTACATGGGGCAGGGAGTAAATTCGAATCAGGACTGATAACTGTTCGGCACGTCAGTCAATCAGGCAGCAGCAGCAACGGCAGCAAAAACAACAGCATCAGCAACAGCAGCAGCAGCAACAGCGACACCAACAGACTGACGGAGGTACAGCTGAGTGAACTCAATGCAACAAGATTTTACCGCCGGAGCATTTCCACCCCGAATATACTGTTTTCAGCGGAAGCACTACCAACAGCAGCATCACGCATACCAGCAGCACCGGAGACGGCGCCAGCGGTGAAAGGAGAGCAAGAGTTAGACCCGGATGGGATAGGGCAAGGAGCGTGTCGCGTTTCTGCGTGTTCTTGCAGCGACTCCGCATCGTCCGCTTCACAGGCAGAAAATGAAGAAGTAGCGCCACAAGAAGAAGGCAAAGGCACTTCTGAAACGCCAAAGAATGCTGCAGCGCCTGCCACGGCATTTCCAGTGGCAGTTGATGCGGCCGATTATGGCGTCACGTGCAAGATTGCCCTGGGGCCCCTAAAGAACCCCCGAGAGCCCAAGTGCCGTTGCTCGGTTGCGAGCGCCGCTGACAACCAGTGGCGTATCCGATGGAAACGGGCCAGGAGAGCTTCCTGCCTTAGCAGCAAGAGCTGTCTCCACTGCAACAAAGCGGTGAACTGCTCTCGTTCCAGTGGAGACAACCGACACTCGGGCTCCCAAGGCGCCCTCCAGACCAGCAGGAGCTACAAGAACAGCAGCAGCAACAGCAGCAACAGTCCCACTGCCTCTGCTGATGGACAGGGGACTTGTTCTATTTGGCGTCGTTGCAGAGAAAGGCTACACAGGCAGCGCTTGACGCTTCGAGCCTCCAAACACCGCCGAAAAAGCATGCCACACTTTACTCCTGCAGTGGTGGTCGTAACGCCGCGAAGTGGAGAATCAGGTAGATCGCCTTACGAGGGAGATGCGCTTCTCCCAGTTTTTCATGCCACTGCTGCTTCTGCTGCTGCGGTTGCTCTTGCTGCTTCTGCTGCTGCCGCTGGCGAGGTGCTAGAACTTCATCTTCAGCACCAGCGACAGTCGCTCAGAATGCCCGAAGCAACGGGTGCCAGACGCAGCGACAAGAATATCGATCCACCGGGTAGAGAAGCTGCTACTATTACCATTGATACAGCCGATGCTGCAATTAGAGCCCGCACCAACAGGCGCGAACAGGTGGTTAGCAGCCCATCTCTTGCGCCTCTAGCCGCTGTTGATGTTCACCAACAGCTGCTGAAGCACCATAAGCTCCAGCACCAGGGACCACTGCAGCAGCAGCAGAAGGGACGCGTTCTGCGACTAAGAGCTGCTGAAACAGGGGCATCACGGTCGGGAGCAGCAGTACCTTGCAGCACTTGCAGCACCGCTGTAGCCTCTCACGGGTCTTCTCCAGCTGGATTATTTGCTGGAAATGACCAGCGGACGGGTGCTGCCTCGAAGGATATTCATCGAAAAGGGGAGAGTTTCGATATCCAGTCTCAACCACGCCCTACCTCTGCTACAAATGATGCATCCCCACACGAAAAGAGAGGCAACGGAGCGGGGGCTGCAGACAGGAGAATTTGGTTCGTGCCGCCACTCTGCTGCCTCGCGTGGAAGACAAAGGCCAGGCCCTTTTCTGCGGTACGCTTTCTTTATCCTTATGCTGTTGCTGCTGCTGCAGCCGCACCACTGACGCTGCTTGAGCTACTGGTGGCGGTGCCCTTGCTGTATATACTGCTGCGAGTGCCGCTGTAGCTGAATTGCATGCTGCTCTTGCATTTGTTTCCCTATAGCTTCTTAGCGCTGTTTCGCTCCTGTAGGTTTGTCATAGAAACGGTTCTTTGAGTGCGTTTGTTCAGTGGGACCTTCGCATGAGCTACCGTTGCTTGCTTCCGTTCACGGTGCTGAAGTTGCTGCGAGTGCTTCTCTGTTATTTGCTGTCAACATTAATGCATCTCGGGAACGAAAGAGAGAAAGATGCTGCGGCTGCTGGTTTTAGGGATGCCAGTGTTGCTGGGGGGGGAGAAGCGAGCCATCAGCATGTACTGCAACGGCTTTTGCAGCTATGCTGCTTCTTTTCACTGGTTGTTGCCATGTGGGGCCTTGCTGTCGTCTTCGTTGCCACAAGACCCTTACTGAAACCCTTTAACATAGGTCAGAATGAAACGCGCTGGGATTTTAGGGTATGCATCTCCGTTGCTACGGCTCCCAGTCTAGTGCCTAAAATCTGGGATTTTGCTAGCATATTTTACGGGCCGAAGAACTGGTGCTGCCGTGGCAGGTTTCAACAACTCCAAGGGAAGCTCCACTGCCGTGCATGCTGGGCTGTGTGTACAACTCAGGGTGGAAATTTACTTGCCTAAAGGCCCTGGTGTTTTTCATTCAGCTGCTGGAGCTTGCTGCGGAGGCACTGCAGCCCATCTCTCGTGCTGCCATTTCTGCTACAGATGATGCTGCTGCAGCAACAACAGCGGCAGCACAGATAGTTTATGTTTTCACCTTCCTCGAGCTTCTTGGGTCCGCGGTGTGTGCTGTGATGGCTACCTGGGCGTATAAGCCGGGAGACTTACTACGCGCGCACCAGCGCCTGCTGTTGCTGCAGAAGCAGCTCCCCGTGGGCGCCGCCCCAGCAATCGAAGAGAATGGCAGCTACAGTACCAACTGCGAAAAATGGAGACACGCTTCCATGCCTTTCAGCAAGTTAGTGGCGGTTGCAAGAAGGTGCAGCTTCAGGCGCTTCCGGCCATCCCCAGCATAAATCATGAAGGCCTTGGCAGCGCTTCGAAAGGCAGGAGGTACCCAGAGGCCGCAGAAGCGAGGCTTTCTGCTTAACTGCAGGAACGAGTGGCCCCTGCAGCAAAGAGAGCTGTACAGCCGGCAAATGCAGCTTTCTGCCTCAGCGCCTTTTAGTTAGAATTCCGTGGCCCAACTATGGCACATGCAATTTATGCGTGCTTTGTGCAAACCTGCGATGTAACGGACAATTTGTCTTAATTTAGAAGCAAGTAAACCGTCCACCAAGACGGAAAATTCAATATAGCACTCAACAGATATTGGCCGGAGAGAGAGACCTCGCATGACAGTGTGAACACTCTAGATACATAGGGCCAGCACTCCGGAGTTTCCCTTTGTTGCTTACGCCCCTTCATTGTCCATTTCAGTGTCTGCCCAGTCTTCGGAGAGCTTAAATCCATGAGAATTGCTTTTTTTTTGGAAGGCAGGCTCATACAAACCTGCGGCAGCTGCTACTGCTGCCTTGGCTTCAGCAGCTGCTGCTGCACCTACGCTATGTTGGCATCTGCGGCCTCACTGATGCGTCGATCTAGGTGGTGTCTCCCCTTTCGGCAGTGAAGTATCTTCACGCCGTGCATTTGATCTCCCTTCCGGGCAGAAGCGTCCTTTGCTGCAAATGCCGCTGCAAATGGGCCACTTTTGCCGCAAATGCCGCCGCGAATTGGTCTGCAGCGACTCCGGCCCCAGTTCTATTCACCCAACTGTAGCTGTGGGATACTTAGATTCTCCTCTGCATATAGAGGGACTAATAGCTATATCTGCTCTATGCAGTGCTTGGCAGCACAGCAAGACTCCGTTGGGCTGCCGCTGCTGACGGTGCTGCTCGTACAGCTGCTGTTGCTCTAGCTATTCCTGCTGCTCTTACAGTAGACGATGCACCGAAACCGGTACCAATATAAAAGCTGGTCTTACCTATAGCACCTGCGTTCGTGACTGTGAAGGCTGCTGCTGCTGCAGCTGCCTGAGCTTCTGTTGGTGCAACTGCTGCTGTTGCAGCTGGTGGAGATGATGCTGCAACAAAGCTCCCTGCACCTGTTGTTTCTCGCTGACATGGGCTAGCTGCATATGGAGGAGCTGTTGTTGTTGTTGCTGCATGCGCTGGTGCTGAGTTTGTTGCAGCTGCTGTTCCTGAGCCCGTAGCAGCAGGTCTTGCTGCATTGCAACTTGCTGCTGCAGCTGCTGCACCATTGCGTGTTGCTGTTGCAGTTGCAGTTGCTGCTGCTTGATCACCTCTTGCGGGGTCAGCAAAGACCTGGCTTCTCCTAGCTGCTGCTGCAGGGGTGGTTGCAGCGGCTGCGGCGGAGGTTGAGGCAGCGGCTGCAGCGACTGTTGCAGTGGGTGCTGCAGCGGCTGCTGCAGCTGCTGCAGTACCTGTTGTTGATTCGGTTGCGGCAGATGATGCTGCAACGGCTGCTGCAGCAGAAGCAATGTCTGATCCCCACTAGGGTGCAGCAGCACCCGCGTGCCCACATCTTGGCCTGTGACCTGCGTGGAAGCATCTACTACGGGACTGTGAGAAAGTGACGAGCCCGGAAGTGTTGCAGCTATGGGACCAACAGCAGCAGGAGACTCCACGTCCGAAACTGGCGAAGCAAGAGGGGTATCAGCACCAGACGCAGTCAGCGCTTCAGGGTTGAGAGCGATCTTCAGGCTGCTGCTTGAGTTTGCCTTCGCCAGGTTGAGCTTTTGCTGCTGCTGATGCTGTTGCTCATACTCCCACTCATGTTCATCGTGCAGCGGCCTTCTAGTCTCTGCTGTATTGCCACGTTGGAGGTCTGCTTCGAGCCTTGGAATATCGCCGTCCAACCAGTGCACTTGATGCGAATGCCCATTTGTAGTGCTGTCTATGCTGGTACTGCTGCTGCTGCTAGGAAGGAGTTGGAGTATCTCGTCGTCTTCACCTTCACCACTATCTTTATCTTCGTCTTCACTGCCGGCCGCATCCTCTTCGTTTCTCTTCCCGTCTGAGCTATCTCCTGCTCGTAATCCCAGCGCCACTCCTTCATCCGCAGTGTCCTGCGTTTCGTTTCCTGTTTCTGTCTGGTGTCCGCCAGCTAAGTGCACCTCTTCTGTCTCGGCTTCAAATTCGAGTAACTCCTTAGACTCCTCTGGGTTTCTCGCAGTCCCAGGCTTCTTGTCGTTGTCCTCTTCACCCCATGAGTAGGCGCTGCTTTCGCCAGCTCCATCACCTGATTCCTTCGGACCTTCCTGCGTTTGTGTCTGTTCTAATTCCGCCCCAGCGAATTCCAGAGCTTCACCCATTGTTGATGCCACCCACCGGATTTCTTTCGTAGAACCAGCGGCGGCGGCTTCTGTAGCTGTTGCGGGTGCCGCTGCGATTCCTGTTGCGGCAGCTGCTGCTGTCCGAGGCTCCCAGCTGGCTGCAGAAGCATACCTACCACCATCGTGCTCATCTTCGAGAGGAAGTGAACCTGTAACTGTTGCAGACACATCGGTTTTATATCCTGCTATTTGCTTGTTGTCTCCCCCTACAAACCCAGCCAGAAGCGACGGCTCTCCCTCCGCTGCAGTAGCTGGCGGTGCTCCCGCTGCCGCTTTTACTGCTGCTGCTCGTGAATCCGACTCCTGAAGCGCAACTGCCTCAACACCGGCTGGATCCTGGTTTTCTCGTTGGCGTGGTTCGAGTTGAAGCTGTTGCACCTGCTGCTGTATCTGTTGCTGCAGCATATTCTGCTGCTGCCCGCCGATATGCGGGTGGCCGCTGCTGAGTTGATGCTTGGACCCGAGGCCAACAAGAGATGAAGCTGCAGGCGTCGCAGCAGCAAGTGCCGCTGCACCAGAAGGAACCAAAAGGTATGACAAGGGCTGCTGGTGCTGCGAGTACAGCTGCTGCTGCTGCCGTGTGGGAGAGGCGGCCGAGCCGTTAAATGGCGACAGCACAAGCGGTGCAGCAGCGGTACGGTGGAGATACACCTGCTGGGCGGAAGGCAGTGGAGGTGCTGCTTCAGTTCCAGTATGTAGAGGGGTTGTGGTGGGCCCTGCCCAGTGAGGTTGTCGCTGCAGCATTTGCTGCTGCTGCAGTATCAGCTGCTGCTGCTGCTGCCGCAGGTGCTGATGCACTGTTGCAGTTTCCGCAGGAGGGGAAGCAGCAGTTGCAATCTCTTTTGCAAGTCCCGGCGCAACAGCAGCAGCAGCGGCTGGAGGGTTGGTGGCTAAAGCTAGGGGCATGACACCTGTGTGATATTCGGCTGGCAGTATCGACAAGGCCGCAGAAGCAGCAACAGGATGCGCAGCAGCAGGAGGCGTAGCAGGAGAAGAAGGTGCAGGAACCGACACAGCAAGTCCTTGAGGCAAGGAATCTCGTGGCCTTTTCCCTAGAAGACCCTGGGGAATCCATCCACTCGGCGTCTCCTCTCGCTGCTGCCGTTGCTGCTGCTGCTGCTGTTTTTGCTTATGGGACTTATCCGCTTCAGACGTCGTTTCTCCCTTCAGAAGGTGCCATAGTGGATGGCCATAGTGCTGCTGCAGTTGCTTCTCCGGCTGATGCAGTTCCCGGTGCTCCTCTTGCACTTGCTGCCCCAGCACGAACGTAGGCGGAGTCTCCGTTTCAGTCGAACTTGAATGATCCTGTTGCCTCTCCGCAGGATGCATAGACAGGGGTACCTCCAGTGTTCGGACACCTACAGCTGCCAGATCTACGTCGTGCTGCTGCTGGTGCTGCTGCTGTTCGTTTAGTTGGCGTTGCTCCCTCGTCAGCAACAGTACTGCAACGGGTAGCAGCGGCAGCAGCACGAGCAAAGCCAGCAGTAGCCCAGCAGCCTGCACCGCTGCTCCATGGCGGAAGCCAGAGCGGAACAGCATGCTGTTGCTGTTGCTGTTGCTGGTGTGGTTGCTGCCACTTTGCTACTGCAGTTGCCGGGGGCAGTGCTATAGCTTATCAGGCAGCTGCTCCCCTATAGTTTCGTTGGCCAGGTGCAGCTCTTTCAGAGTCATTCCCTTGTTTAAGGGCTTCTAGCTAGGTGAACGCAGCAATCAAAATGTACAGGAACGGCATGGTGCCTCCCTCAGGCTCCATTGCCAAATCGAATGCAGGCAACCGCAGCAGTAAAAGTTTCAACACCGAAGCCCTTCGCTCAAAACATGCCACCACAAAACAACCAGAGATACAGAGGGAGAAGCAACACTATTAACTGTACACCGTGTGCGTAAGAGAGCGACTCTCTGCTAGACTGCCTGGGGCTGGCGGTCGCGCGGGAGGCAGGAACCGTTGGTTCGTTTCTGTGTATCTCATTAGCTTATGGGCAGCCTTGCACAAGTGAAAGCGTTTTCCGTTTACCAGCTCATCTTTTGGGAACTATGGGACGGTCAGTTGTTATTTGTTTCCACTCGTACGCTGTCACCCCACGGCGGCGCCGGACGACGACTTCGAAAACAAGGGAAATACGACGGAAGTGGAGGAATAGCAAATGTGAATGCGCATAGGTATAGGTTAAGAAAGAACAAATAGTCTTTTGCAATATGGTTTGGGCTACACGGTTTGACTACTCCGCCTCCAGTTTCGCCCCTTCTGCCGCATCGGCTGCGCACGCCACCGCCAGGCGCATCCGGCCCGTCGGATGCCAGCGTGTGCTGCAGCTGTGTACAGCCTGAAGGGGGAGTTTTTCGTGAGGTCATCGTCTTATTTGTTTTATTCATCTGTATTGTATTTGCAGTTCATTTGCTGTTGGAAAGATGAGGAGAGAAGCTGTGAGTTTGAGGGCCGTCCTGCCTAGTTGGTTTGTGGACTGCTGCCACCCCTCTAGCAATGCATTTTCATTCAAGGAAGGGTATCCATAAGAAATTGCCTTTCCCCTTTCGTCGTACAAAGGATCGAAATCTTCTTCTGTGCTGTATGAGCTGCAACGGCTTCCGGAATGCCTGTCGTGCACTGTTTAACTACTCTTAACCCTACACACTATCCGTCGTCTCAGAAGCTTTACTATTTCTGTCGTGCCTGCCTAGTAGCATTTCTCTGCTTAGAATGACAACAAATTGCCTGACTCCCCATTTGCGTTCGTGTCTCGAAATGCAGTCTGTCTTCCTCGCGGCTTTTTTGGCCTTGACGGCCTCCCTCGGGACAGCGGCGGACCCTGTAAAGGTGCGTCATTACATTATTCTGTTGTTCGCCTTTTGTCCCAGTTAACTCTGGAGGCGCAATTGGGCTGCGGCATCTGCAGGAGGCACACATGGAGATTTCTATTGGCGGCGAGTCAATCGGTTTTCTGAACTTCAGTTTAAGGCCAGACGTCGTGCCCAAAACCGTGAAGAATTTCGTTGGTACGATTCCATTGTGCACAGGCTGTCTTGCGGTTAGAATGGACGAACTGCTTGCCGCTTTCGCTGCTTTTTGTGTGTAGATATTTTGGTCACGCTTCCATGAAGTGCCTCTTGGTAGACTCAATGCTGAATTGTTTTCTGTGGGCGTATTAGCGGCTGTATTATATGTGTTGCGTCTATTCTGTGGCAGATCTGCTACCAAGATACCAAGGGACGTCCTTTCATCGAATCATCCCCGATTTCATGGTTCAGGTCAGTGGTCGTTATCGCCCGTTCTCCTGTACCTGTACGCTCAGCTGTCGTTTGCTCGCTGCATATGAGGACAGAGGCGCTGTTCCTTGGGCCTCCGATTGCTCGTTTTTTCTCGTGAATATCTTCAGGGGGGAGATGTCCAGAGGAATGTCCTACCCGGCGCAGACACATCCCCCGTGCCATCTTTCAACGACGAGAACTTCGAGCTGAAACACATCGGTCCAGGGATTCTCTCTATGGCAAATGCTGGTAGGTGCCGTGCCTTCCGTTTCATGAGGCTTGACAAATATTGCACTTTGCAGTTGCGACGCCCTCGCCGAATGCTCATTCGCATGCCCACGGGAGCGGATATCTGTTTCACAAAGCCGCAACAGTGTGCAGTCGCAGGCGTAGCAGATTGCCACACGCTGTAGAACGCGCGTTGAAGCACAACATGGACAGGTGGTGAAAGCCATTGCTTCTGAG